>NW_012115155.1:6532043-6564931 GCF_000951035.1 Colobus angolensis palliatus | reverse complement strand
TTATTTATTTATTTATTTATTTGAGACTGTCACCCAGGCTAGAGTGCAGTGGTACAATCTCAGCTTACTACAGTCTCAAACTTTGGGCTCAAGCAATCCTCCCACCTCAGCCTCCCGAGTAGCTGGAACTACAAGTGTGTGCCACCACACCCCACTTTTTTTTGTATTTTTTGTACAAATGGGGCTTTTGTACAGATGGGGTTTCACCATGGTCTGGCTGGTCTTGAACTCCTGAGGTCAAGAGATTCCCTTACCTTGGCCTCCCAGAGTGCTGAGATTACAGGTGTGTGCCACCGCACTTGGCCTGCAGCGTGACTATTGCTCTTTTGCTTATTCCTGGGATAATCCCCATTCTACCATAACTCGATTGCCTGTCCTGAGAGTACTCCTTGGGGGCCAGGGCTGTGCGTTCCCTCTCTGAACCCCAGTGCCTGGCATAGGGTCAGTGCACAAACAATGGAGGTTGAATGAGTGAATGAGTGACTGAGGTCATCTTCAAAGAAACACCTAGGGCCTAAGAATACTTTTGAAAATTAGGAAGCACATTCGGAAGTCTCTGGCCATTTTTGTATGGCATGAACTGAGAGATGCCACTATTCCTTGTTGCCGACTACTAGTTTCGTTTTCTCATCACTGTTCTTAGCTCTTTCCAATTCACTCTCAACATTGTAGCCAGAATGTTATTTTTTGAAGGAGGTTCTGTTCATATGACTCCCCACTTAAGAATCCTTTACAGCTGTCTAGTGCTTTCAGAACTCTAAGTAATTAATTGTTTCTCATTGCCATCAGAAACCTGAAGGATCTGGCCCCTTCCTATGTGGCTCCTATGACCTTCTGTAATTCTAATGAACAATTCTTGGTTCAGTGTTTTCATATCATCTGTTTTCTTGCAGGGTCTACTTTTCCATTTCTCCCTGTGGTTATCCCCTCTTATATTTTATATCTCAGCTCAAATGTTACTACTTCACAGAAGTCTTTCTTGCTCCCCCGCCCTAGGTCAAGGGCTCAATTTATAAATTCTCCCTTTGCAAAGTACTTCTCCTTAGCATAGAAATTATAATTACTTATGTTTCTAACGATTTGCCTAGTTATTCATTTAATTATTCTTGTTGCCCAAGTATACAACTTATAAAGTTGCTAAAGTATACCATGTATACACTCAGAGCCTTTGTTTGTCTTGAGCATCATATCTCCCCAGGACCTAGCATAGTTCCTGGCATGAATAAAATTTATGATTATTTGTATTTATTTTTTATCTTTTTGAGACAGGGTCTCACTCTGTAGCCCAGGATGAAATGCAGTGTCACAAACATAGCTTGCTGTAACCTTGGACTCCTGGGCTCAAGTGATCCCCCACTCAGCCTTCGGAGTATCTGGAACTATTGGCATGCAAAATCATGCTGGGCTAATTATTTAATGTTTTGTAAAGACAGGGTCTTTCTATGTTGTTTAGGCTGGTCTTGAACTCCTGGCCTCAAGCAATGCGCCTCTGTGGCCTCCCAAAATGCAGAGATTACAGATATGAGCCATGGTGTCCAGTCTGTTATTATTGTTATTATTACTATTATTATGATGATTCAGATAGGTGAGTTAGGTCATGCCTCATCATGTGGAAATAACTGATCCCAAAGAAGTTGCTCTTTTAAAATGTTTACTTTTAGATAATCTATATATTTAATTCCATTAATAGCTGAAAACTACACTATGCTTTAAAGTGTCAATGTTTTAAAGAAACAAAGAGAAGTAGCAATTTTGACAACTGTTTGATTGTAACTTGAACACCTGTCTTGGTTCCTGAGAGCTGCATTAACAGCTGTTTCTAGCCTCAGAAGAAGGGTCAGACATGTTCTATGGTTGTTGACACGGATAGGCTGCTGCCTCTCTGTTATATACATTTGCACAAGTTTGCAAGGTAGAATCATCTATTTTTGAAACTCACCATTTGGAAATGTGTATCATGACTGAATACATAGTTTACAAGAATTTCTTCCATAACACTCTGGCTATGTGTCCAAACAGACACTGTCCTGTTTGAGTAGATTCAGGGGAGTGATACTTGGTTTCTGCCTCCCTCTTCCCCATATGCTGGTAATGATTCAGCAGGGCTTACACAAAATGAAAAAAAATAGACCTCCCAAATGTTCATGAGAAGGAGTGAGGGTGTTTCCACAACACAGTGGAAGCTTGGAAGCTGGTGGAAAACACAATTCATGGTGAACTGCAGTCAAATACAAAAAGATACATTAGCTAAGAAAGGAATAACAGGAAGGTGAGTTTGCTCCTTTATGTAGGCAAAGAGCAAATCTATGTAGTCAGAATACAAAAAACAAACAGCAACAAAGGATTCAATTCCTAGGAAGAAGCTCTGAGCGGTAAACACACAAGATCCAGGTCAGAATCTGGTGACAAGGTACATTTCACAAAAGGCAAAAAAGGAATTTCACATTGGACTAGCTACTTTCTAAACTAAGTAATCTTTACAACATACTCAGCTTACTCAAGCCCGGAAGTCTTTGGTCAGGGGAAAGAGCCAAATCTACAGATGACAAAAATGGGTACCACTATGGCTTTCAGGTATCTCCCAAAGTTCACTTGTTGGAAACCTAACCGCCAGTGCAAGAGTGTTGGGAGGTGGGGACTGATAAGAGGTGATTAAGGTCATCAGGGGCTCTGTCCTCATGAATGAATCAATGCTGTTATTTTGTGGAGCAAGTTAGTTACTTCAGGAATGAGTTCCTGATAAAATGGTAGATTTGGTCCTCTTCCTCTCTTGCTCTCTTGCCCTCACTTTCTGTGTCCCTTCATATTCTGCCATGGGATGATGTATCACGAAGACTCAGAGACATGCTCTTGGATTTCCCAGCCTCTAGACCCATGAGCCAAATACATTTCCATTTATTTAAAATTACCCAGTCTGTGTTATTCTGTTACAGCAGAATAAACTAAGCTAAGACAGTCACATAAATGTGAAACACAGCAAAGGGATAGGGATAGCATGGTTTTACTTACTTACTTATTTATTTATTTATTTATTTATTTATTCTTAACAGTATATAGTCTGTGTAACAGTTGACTAGAATTTCTACAACCAAATATAGACCATGTGGCTTAAACCATAGAAGTTTGTTTTCTCACAGTTCTGGAGACTGGAAATCTCAGATAAGTTCTAGCTGATTTAGTTTCTGTTGCAGCCTCACTACAGGGCTTGCAGACAGCTGCCTTCTCACTGCGTTCTCACATGGCCTTTCCTCTGTGTGTGCAATCTTAGGGTTTTTTCTTCTTCTTACAAAGACATCAATCCTTTTGGACTAGAGCTTCACCTTATGACCTCATTTAATCGCAATTATGTCCTTAAAGGTCCTATCTCTAAATATAGTCACTTTGGAAGTTAGGAATTCAATCTACGAATTTGGGGATAATAAAATTTAGTCCATAACAGTACTTCAGTGACATTTTCCCTTAAGGAGTCACCTGTGGTGAGTGTCCTCCAACAATAATCCGAAGCGGAGTTTTTAAGGGGGATCCAGAAATTAGTCACCCAAGAGATCAGAGACAAAATGGCAACAGTTGCTGTTGCATCAGGAGTATCATCATAGGCCTGATACAGTGCCAAGATCTGGGAGAGCATGAAACATGGTTTGAATAGAAGCTTTTGGGAATGAGGTTTTAGGATGTACACAGTGAATGGGATATGAGTCTGCCCTGCTTTCTTTTATGGAGTATAACGTACATGAGTGTCACATAGCGTTATAGGTAGTAAGCCAAGCTGAGCAGCATAATCTCACGTTATTATAAAGTCATTTTCCAAAACAGTATCAAGGAAATTTAAGTATATGAGGATAGCCAAGGATACCACATTATGCATAAATCCTTCACTAGTGATTTCCTTCTTATGTCCCTGCTTGGGGAGCAGAAATGCAGGCAAGAATCAAGTGTGATGGATAAGAGCAAAATGAATAGTGCAAATGTTAGTTCACAAATTGTAAAAGGCATGATAGTTTCAGAGGCTGATCAATACTACACTTTATTTAGCAAGTACAGCTATCCAGTTTTTGGAGATGACATGCTACCTTTGCAAAGAAAATAAAGATTCAGAGACTATCAATTGCCAATGTTATATAGTCCATCATCAAAGCAAAAGAGTTAGCACTAGCAATTACAGATCAACATCTTTGTAAAACACGTGATGCCTAATCCCAAAACTGCTAAATCACAAATTCAAGAAGAAACAAGTGTGAGCTTAGATACTGCAACTTCTTCAAGGAGCTCATTTTGTTTAAAAACATGTTTTTAAACTTTTGACTATAGTATTTTGTACAGAAGTATTTGAGGATATATTTGTCTCCAAAGCAGAAATACATTATGGCTAACATGCTTGGGTTTCATATTTCTTGTAACTGGATCTGATGGGCAAGTATATTTCCCCTCAGTGTTTCAAGGTGACAGGTGCAGCAGAGTCTTGCCCTTTGGCCCTCTGGTTACCTTTGTTTAACCATCTGGAGAAGCTACCTGCTGAAAAGCTGCTGTTGGCCCTCAGGCCAAACCTTTTCTAAGTCCTTGCAGCCTGCAGGACAATGGATGAAGGCAAGGGAATGAAAAAGTTCCTGGCCCTACTTTGCTTAAACCTTCTGTCTTCAGCATAAACTAACCTTTTTCATGTGGCCTGCCAGTGCTTCTATCCCTGCCACTCACCTGTGGTCCAGCCCCACTTCTGTCCCCTCTACAGGAGGCATTGCAGACCTGATGACCTTCCTCCATTGTACCAAGGATTCTTACCCTCTTCTTCCTCCCAGCCTGCTCTACTCTCTGCTCTATGCCTGGAAATACACTCCTCTCCTATCTTCACATGACTCATTCCCATCCATCCCAAATGCATCAGTTTAAACCTCCCTTCCTCCAGCAGATCCTTCCAATAGACTCAGTGAAGTGACTCTGCACTTGTTACAGTTTATCAGACTTATTTGCCTTCCTTGTGATTATGTGTCTTTGTGATTACAGAAATGTTTGGGCTCAGTGATAGTGTTTAGAGAATAAGAAAACAAATTTCTGTGTGCAGTAAACCTAAGATAAGAGGAAATGCTACGGAAGCCAGTGCAATCAAAGACAGGTGGATACTCATAGATTTTCTCATCCACAGAGCTGGAATGAGTCATGACTTTGCTGTCTCACCTCTAAGAAAAAGTTGAAATTAATATTAAATCGTGGAAGTGACGGCAGTTTTACAAAGGAAAACTGATTTGTAATAGTGTGAGAAAGAGATTTAATCCTCACCAAATATTACACGTGTTCTCCTAAACTTCCTAGCCATACTTGAATTGAGATTGGAGCCGTCAGACTAGTTCCAGCAAGTAGACACAAGCAAGAGTGGTGGGTATTAACTATGGGACGAGATGGTTAAAAGCTAGGGTACCACATCCATTAGTCCTTCCCTTCACCATGGCCTTTGTGACCTCAGACACCAGGCATTCCAGGTGGCTAAGCTTAAGATGAAGGAAGGATGCCTCATCCACATCCACATGTGAGAAATACATTGCTGCATTCAACATGGAGAGTTTGGAAGTTTGTCTTCCATGAACAGTTAGTATTAATTACTTAGCCTAGTATGGAAATTGGTAGCTTGAAACCAAGTGCTTCTGCATAAAGACACATGTGCGCGCATGTTCATTGCAGCACTATTCACAATAGCAAAGATGTGGAGTCGACCTAAATGCTCATCAATGATGTTCACTGCAGCACAATTCACAATAGCAAAGACGTGGAATCGACCTAAATACTCATCAGTGATAGACTCGATAAAGAAAATGTGGTATGTATTACACCATGGAATCCAATGCAGCCATAACAAAGAATGAGACCATGTCCTTTGCAGGGACATGGACGGAGCTGGAGGCCACTATCCTTAGCAAACTCACACAGGAACAGAAAACCAAATACTGTATGTTCTCACTTATAAGTGGGAGCTAAATGATGAGAGCACATGGATACACAGAAGGGAAAATGCACTGAGGCCTTTTGGAGGGTGGAGGGAGGGAGAAGGGAGAGGATCAGGAAAAATAACTAATGGGTACTGTTGAGACAGCCAGGTAAGAAGGGGTCCCCAGAGAAACTCCAACCAGCCTGCGCACTGGGAGGAGTGTCCACTGCGGGGGAGCCACAAAAATTGGCACCAATTGCAGTGGGGAAGAGCCTGGCCCCTCCTCTTCCTGTGTGGAACCCGGGATTCAATCTGTGATGCGGGAAGCATATACTGGTGGGATTCTCTCTCTGGCTTTGCAATGAGTCCGTCTCCCTTTTCTTTCCTTTTCGTCCAATAAATTCCATTTTTCTTCCCCTTCAAATTGTCTGCGAGACTTATTTTTCATGGCAATGTGACAAGGACCCCCTACCTTTAGCTAAACTAAGGAGAGAGTTCTAGGACCCTGTGGCAGGCCGGGTCTCCCTAATGGCTGAACAGTCAGCAGTCAGGCCTCTAGAACAATTGTTTCAGCACTAAGCGGTTAAGTGGAACATTCAAAGCTGACAGAGCCGGTGTCTTTACACAAAGGTTGGAAAGTAGCAAAAGCCCACCAAGAGTTTTGCCTAGGCCTTCCCTGGGCCTTGAAGTATGACAAGATAATGAAGGAATTCTTAATAGGACCCGTTTAGGATTAAACAGGTTTTATTGGGGGGTCTGAAGGAACTCCCCAAACCTCCACGATTTGGCTGGAGACAAGATATGGGTAATCACCCCAGCACCTGGACCCATTCAGATGAAGTAAATTTACTGAGGCTCCAGAGGAAGGTCTTCAGGACTCAGATCTTAGTTACAGACTAGAAGAAGTTCATCAGTTATGTCTTTAGATGAATGAACACTTACACATACATATATAGCATAGAAGGTAAATATGTTCTGGAAAACTTTGTAATTTTGAGTTGGTCTGGTGATATTTTCCAGGTCTTCTTCCTGTACCCAGTTACAGACATAAAATCCCTTCTTTCCGAGCTCATATGCATTCTCATTGTTGGGTCATGAAAATAAGCAGCCCGACCCTCGGTTCGGTTCTGGAACAGTGCTAGGCTTAATAACCGGGTGATGAAAGAATCTGTGCAACAAACCTCCATGACACAAGTTTACCCATGTAACAAACTTGCGTTTCCACCCCTGAACTTAAAATAAAGTTTAAAAAAAGAAACAAATAAGAAAAAAGAACAAGGGAGTGTGTAAGTAAATAATTGGATGTGTGGGAGGGTGAGGCAGGTGGATCACAAGGTCAGGAGTTTGAGATCAGCCTGACTAACATGATAAAACCCCATCTCTACTAAAAATACAAAAATTAGCCAGGCCTGGTGTTGTGCACCTGTAATGCCAGCTACTCAGGAGGCTGAGACAGGAGAATCACTTGAACCCGGGAGGGGAGGTTGCAGTGAGCCAAAATCACATCACTGCACTTCAGCCTGGGCAACAGAGCGAGATTTCATCTCAAAATAATAATAATAATAATTGGATGTGGATTACCTTGCTTCGTAGTTCTCTGATGGGGGGCAAGGAGTCTGATACTGGAAGTTGGAAAGATGGAGAATTACATTTGGTGATGGTGAAACCTTTATTGAAATCATGACCTTTGAAAGCAGACTGTATGCACAGAGGACTTAAGTCTTACAGGAAGAAGCTGCAAATCAGAAGAGTATATTAGCTGTGTGTGGTAAGGTTCAGAAAAAAGAGGAAAAAAAAATTGTATATATGAGGGAGCGGGAGACACAGGAAGACTGCAGAAATGTGGGAACGTTTTGATTGGAAAAAACAGTGCCTTTAGATAACCAAAAGAAATGATAGGATTTTATAAAGACTTTCAGCGGCAAAGACTCAGTACAATCTGTCAGTTGGATAAAGCAATTCAGTGTAAAGATCCAAGGGGTGTACCCTTCTTATGAATTTTCCCCGAAAGATTACTTGAAATTAAGTTGCGAGAGACAGTCTCAGGGAGGGGGTGCTGACACAGAAGACAAAACTTCAAAAAGAACTGTGGGTATGGTTACTGGCATGGAGAACCAAGCATACTGACCAGTAGTTCCCTTAGTTTTTGAGGCAGATATTTTACCAAATATACCATGATTTTGGGCCAAGAAGGCTTTCTTTTTTTTCTTTTTAATATGCATTAACTATGTACAGCTTTTCATATGTCTATCATGTATCAAAAAGCCATTTTAGAATCACCTAAGAAGTAATCTTCAATAAGATTATCAGTAAGATTTTTTGTTTATTTGTTTTTTATTGTGTAGTTTATTTATTTATTTATTTATTTATTTATTTATTTATTTATTTATTTATTTTTATTTTTATTTTTTTTTTTTGAGACGGAGTCTTGCTCTGTCGCCCAGGCTGGAGTGCAGTGGCCGGATCTCAGCTCACTGCAAGCTCCGCCTCCCGGGTTCACGCCATTCTCCTGCCTCAGCCTCCCGAGTAGCTGGGACTACAGGCGCCGTCACCTAGCCCGGCTAGTTTTTTGTATTTTTAGTAGAGACGGGTTTTCACCGTGTTAGCCAGGATGGTCTCTATCTCCTGACCTCGTGATCCACCCGTCTCGGCCTCCCAAAGTGCTGGGATTACAGGCTTGAGCCACCGCGCCCAGCCTGTTTATTTATTTTTAAAATTATTATTATACTTTAAGTTCTAGGGTACATGTGCATAACGTGCAGGTTTGTTACATATGTATACTTGTGCCATGTTGGTGTGCTGCACCCATCAACTCGTCAGCACCCATCAATTCATCATTTATATCAGGTTTTACTTCCCAATGCAATCCCTGCCCCCTCCCGCCTCCCCATGATAGGCCCCGGTGTGTGATGTTCCCCTTCCCGAGTCCAAGTGATCTCATTGTTCAGTTAATATTTGGTGCTTAAAATATTCCTTGTGGCTTGGACTTTCTGTGGCTAGGAAGTGAGAGGAGAAAGTATAACCCCAGAAGGCATATCCCCTAATTTCCATTTTTGCTGAAGCCACAGAAAGTAATAGGAAAAGAAGACCCTTCCAGAGAGGAGTCTAACAGCCTGGATAATGACAGGCAAAGGAGCTGCTCCAGAGAGCCAATCAAACTTCCATCTTCCAAGGCAGGAAGATGTTGCAGCGTTTGCTGAACAGGATTGTAGAACGGCTGCAGGCTGGGAACTGCTGAGTGGCAGAGCGCCCTTCTCTAGTCTCACCCTCTAAATGAATAGCAGGGTCTACTCCAGCTATCCTTTTCCTGTTCTACTTTTACACATTGGACATATATGTGTATACGTTTATGGGGAGAGGGATTATTGAGGAGAAGGGATAATATTCATTTTTTTTTAATTTAGTTCTTTTTTAAGTCAAGGTCTCTGTACTGAGAGAGGCCACATGCTGACTTTATGAAAACACTACTACTCATGTGGTCTTGGAAGTAGACAGGGTAATCGGATGGCACTTTGGAATGTCTTTCAAAAGCATGAATGACAAAAGTATGGTGTATCATGACCACCAATGAGTGGAGGGACAGGAAAAGGTGGGAGTGTACATGTGTAAGAGGGTAGCAGATATTTCGTGACAGAAAGGCTGGTGGTGACAAAGACAGTGTTCACCATCCATTTCACATCCTCCATTACACTTAGCCATGAAAACAGACCTGCACGGTACACTGTGAGGATGTGTGCTGTGGGCCATTTCTGGGCAGTTAGGAGCCACTGTGCATCTTCCACTTTGTTTTTGCTTGCCTTTGCTACTTTGCAGGGTGCTTGTTCAAAGCAGCATGCTACAAGATGGTGAATGATCACCCAATCACAGACCTGAGAAATAAATCTTTGTGGCATTAAACCACTGGAATTTCAAGGGTGATTTTCTGTCGTGAGCAGCTAATATTAATTACCTTGACACGCTGCATGAAAAAACCGTGCACTATCATTATAATCAAGTGAACAGCAGTCTGTATGATATGAATGGATCTAGTAAGATATATATATAAAAAAGCATAGACACGGGGCCGGGCGCGGTGGCTCAAGCCTGTAATCCCAGCACTTTGGGAGGCCGAGATGGGCGGATCACGAGGTCAGGAGATCCAGACCATCCTGGCTAATACGGTGAAACCCTGTCTCTACTAAAAAAATACAAAAAACTAGCCGGGCGAGGTGGCGGCGCCTGTAGTCTACTCGGGAGGCTGAGGCAGGAGAATGGCGTAAACCCGGGAGGCGGGGCTTGCAGTGAGCTGAGATCCGGCCATTGCACTCCAGCCTGGGCGACAGAGCGAGACTCCGTCTCAAAAAAAAAAATTAAAAAAAAAAAAAAAAGCATAGACCAAAATATGAACAGAAGGGTAAGGTACCACATAAATATACATAATAGGTTTTAGGACTTTCTTCATTGAACATGGAAACATAATATACTGCTCAGGGGAGGATTATCTAAACATTTTTGTTATTTTTAATTTCCTACAGAATTCCTTTAATCATTTATTTCTTGCAGATGATTACATCTTGGGAAAAGGCTGAGTGAAAATCAGTCAAAGTCAAAATGATCGTAACTGCCATGGGAACATTAGGAAGTCACCCTATATGGTCTAAAATTGGGAGGAACCCTCAGTTCTGGAATTGTTCACCTCATTCCTGGAAAACTCATTAATAATCCACCTCTTGTTTAGCATATAATCAAGAAATAAACATAAAAACGGGAAACCAGCAGGTCTTGGGGCTTCTTTGCCTATGGAGTAGGCATTCTTTTATTCCTTTACTTTCCTGACAAAATATTTATTGTAAGCACTTACTTTTCTAAGTCAATTAATGAAAGCTCTTTTCTATCACACACACACAACATCTATAAATACACAGATAGAAGAAGATCCATACTCAATTTTGTCTCCCAGGCCTGTTCAATGGTCACCAGGTGATTTTCGCTCTCCTCAGTGACCACTGCCATACGGAGACCAGAAGGAAAATTACCTCATTTCTCAAATAATAATGTACTTAAAGAGAAGTCAGAAAGTCTTCTCTATATATTCGGACATACGAGGCTGAAACTGAGGTATCTACCTGGTAGGCCTCTGTACACCACATAATCCATTCCACATAAACGACTCTCCCACCTCTGCCAAACATGAGCCCTAATGATCAAAACTAGAGATGGTAGCAATCCAAATTGATCTTCAGTTATGCGAAAAAAGAAAAAAAGAAATCAACTTGAGAACCATGCGCAAGCTCTCCTCTCTAGTTTTCGTTGTTGTTGTTGTTGTTTTGTTTTTGAGATGAAGTCTCACTCTGTCTCCCAGGCTGGAGTGCAGTGGCAGGATCTCAGCTCACTGCTACCTTCGCTTCCCAGGTTCAAGCGATTCTCCTGCCTCAGCCTGCCGAGTAGCTGGGCACCTGTAATCTCACCCCAACCCCGGCTAATTCTTGTATTTTTAGTAGAGATGGGGTTTCACCATGTTGGTCAGGCTGGTTTCAAACTCCTGACCTCGTGATCCGAATGCCTCGGCCTCCCAAAGTGCTGAGATTACAGGCGTGAGTCACCACGTCCGGCCCTCTCCTCTCTAGTTTTATACAAAGCTACATTTTTAAATATTACATAAAGCCATGGATTTATTATACTGAGTAAATACATGTGGCATGTGCTCCCTTCCATATTAAAGTGAAAGTGAGAATTTTTTGTTGCCGGAAAATATGATCATGTTACTTTAGTCTAAAAACTTCCACTAGATGCGCATAGCATTTGGCATCAAATTCAAGCTCCTCACAAAGACTTAGAAGCCTCTAAATACCTCTACATTCCCTTCTTGTACCTATCTCATCCTTATTCTGTTCTGGAACTTCAGGTACTGGCCTTCCTCCAGTTCTTCAAACTGCCAATTCTGATCCTGCCCCAGGGCTTTTGCAGTTGTCATTTTGTGGTTTCCACTGCCTAGATTTCTTCTCCTCTGGTACTAAAGATGGCTGGACTCTTCTTAGTATTATTTTATAGTCCACATATCATCTTGGAAGAGAGATCCCTGCCATCTTAATTCAGAAAACATTTACATTGAACTCTAGCCTGAGGATTAAAAAAAAAAAAAAAAAAAAAATCCTGTTTTACTTATCTCATAATACTTCTCATTATTTAAAATTACCTTACGTTTTTTCTCATGTATTGCTATTGCATTTATCTGTTGCGCCCAAGGCTCTTTTTCTGGGATCAGAAGAGTGTCTGGTACACAGAAAATAAGATATCGGTAAATATTTCTTGAATGAATATGCTATGTGGGATAGTAGCATAAGTGCTAACCTCAAGAGGAAAGTGCAATTGAATGCAGTCAGAGCATCCATGTCGGGACAAATAAGACACATCCCAGTTTAATACAGGACACCCAGCCTCCCTCCACCCTACCTTTTCTCCCAGCCCCATGCATCCTGGGATCAACTTCACTCTCTTCCTCAAATACACCATGCTTTTCCCTATTTGAGGACTACATCTACGTTGTCCCTATATATCTACATTCTTTCTCGTCTCTGCTGTCAAACTACTCAGCCTCCCAGACTCAGCTCTACTCTCCCTGCTTCCTTTGAAACCTGCCCCAAGCATGCTTGGTCCTGGCCCTACTCTCCTGCAGGTGGGGTTGGTCAGTCTCTGTGTTTGCTGTCCTCAGGTGTTTCACTAGGACAATTGTAGAGGTTTATGGTGATTACCTCGGTGTATGCATTTCAGTCACTACCAGAAGAATCTCTTAAGAACAAGACCTTTTCTTTCTTTTCCTAGACAGAGAGGAGTATGCATAGTGCATAGAACGTGGCCAATACCTAGTAAATGCCTTTGATTTAAAAATATAATTGATTGAAAATTATAACTATTAAAAATAATTTTCACAAGTTCTATCCATATAACTTGCTAAACATTATGTTACTACAAAGTGCTATTGATATTCTTTTAGTTATTTAAAACCTATTTAAAAATACTTTTATTTCAATTATGCATTGGATTATTATGAACTGCATTTGATTATGCATAGAATTAAATTATGCATTGGAATTTTAATTTTTTATTTCTTGGTATTCAGAGAGTACCATTCGATGCAATTCAGTTTGGAAATTTTTATAAGATTTAGAAATTTCACTACTTGGAATGTATCCAAACAAAATGATCAGAATTGCAAATGGAGAGATACCCATTTCTGTTGAGTACAGCAGAGGAAATGGAACTATCCTAAATGATCTACAGTAAGGAAAGGGTTAAAATATCTTATTAAACTCCATATGAGAGATGATTTTCAAGTACCAAAAAGTGTTAAAGTTTTTAAAAATATTTATTTGCTGAATCACAAACTATTATATTGGTGGGATTTTTAGATTTAAGAAATAAAACAATTTTCACCAATAAAATTATTTTTAAAAAGTCAGATAATGATTATTCTTGTTACTTATTCGTATACTTAACGCTTTAGCTCTATCTCTACTACTTCATTATTGCATTTTTCTGAAAAATGTGTTCTTTCAATATGGTCATTTTTATAGAAAACTGCTTACAGTTTTCTTCAGAATTATAGATTAAAATTTATATGTTGGAAATTGTTGACATAACTACCTGCTGCTTCTTTGTAGACCATGATATTATTTATTCTGTCTTTAGATGCTGAGATTTCTGGAAAATTCAGAAAAACATTGATAAGCGGAGGATATTCTTTCTTTTTTTTTTTTTTTTTTGAGATGGAGTCTCGCTCTGTCGGCCGGGCTGGAGTGCAGTGGCCCGATCTCAGCTCACTGCAAGCTCCGCCTCCCGGGTTCACGCCATTCTCCTGCCTCAGCCTCCCGAGTAGCTGGGACTACAGGCGCCGCCACCTCGCCCGGCTCGTTTTTTGTATTTTTTAGTAGAGACGGGGTTTCACCGTGTTAGCCAGGATGGTCTCCATCTCCTGATCTCGTGATCCGCCCGTCTCGG
Source organism: Colobus angolensis palliatus (assembly GCF_000951035.1). Classification (NCBI taxonomy): domain Eukaryota; kingdom Metazoa; phylum Chordata; class Mammalia; order Primates; family Cercopithecidae; genus Colobus; species Colobus angolensis. The sequence continues at coordinate 6,551,040 of NW_012115155.1, read as the reverse complement.
CCTCCCAAAGTGCTGGGATTACAGGCTTGAGCCACACCGCGCCCGGCCGATAAGTGGAGGATATTCTTAATTCTAATATTTTTCATAGGGTTTTTAAACATATTTCAGTCAAATATTTTATATATGAAGTGTTTTCCCCTCCTTTTATAATATCTTTCTCTAATAAAAATAATCCACAATAAAACTTGTCAAATAAAGTGCCTCTATGCTTCTCTTCAATCTGTCATCAGATTGAGGTTTATGTGAAATCATAGACTTTCTCAATTTTATTTCTTTCTGATATAAGATACGAATTTATCTAGTTAAAAATAGGGCCTCCATCAAAATATTCTTCCCAGAAATTAAGAGATTTCAACATGCAATTATGGTTTTTTAAAATTAAATTTTGTACATATTTGAGTGTCCATCATTTAATTTGCTCCATTCCTCCTTTGCTTTTGTAGGAATAATTTTCAATATATTCTTGTTTGTAAGGTTTGTTTTCAATAATTGTAATTTTCTAAAATCCTCAAAAGCTGAAGGTTTTTGGTTCTACATTAATCGAATACGTTGAAAGATTTTTTTTTTAAGAATCTTAAAGATACTGGGAAATATTCTCAGTATTGAATGGGAATAAAAAAAGAGATATAAAAAAACTAAATAAAGCACCCTAAATGAAAAATTATGTAATTTTTCAAGCTGTTCTAGCTGTGTATACTTTTTTGCACTGTAGCATGCCTAAAATTGGGGTGCATCTTCCTGTCAACAGGTCACTGTTGGTCCTCATAGGACTGTGCTTGGCCACCTGAAAACTGTGTAGATTTGGGCAAAGATGGGCACAGCTTCATCATTTTATGAGTCATACACATTTCTGGTAATGCAAATTTTAAGTTTAATTGCTATTTAAAATGGCTTTAAAATATTATGCTGTGATTCAACATTGAAAAAACATTGTTTACTTGGAGAAACAGCAGCACAGAAGACCACACCATGTTGGACACAGATGTAAATGTGCCAAAGAGGAATCAAGAGAGGCAGACCGTGAATGTGGTCTTGTCCTAGGAATATGTTACCCAATTAATTTTGCATCTATTTTTCATGTATGCCTGAGACTGATACTATGATAAAAACCTCTGCCTATATAATTTAAAAGGCCATTTCAAGGCATACAAAATAGAAGTTCTAAGAGGTACAAAGCAGTGTGTTAGTGTTTATCTGGCAGCATATTTTTTTCCCTTAGGAAATAATTGTAGGTCTGACAATCACTGGAACCTTAGATTAAATCATAGGTCTATGCATATAAAAAAAAGACCAGAAGAAAATATCTTAAAATGTTAATGGTGGCTCTCTCTGGCTCACAGATTTACAAATACTAATATTTTTCTTAATTTACTATCTATAGTTTCTAAACAGGTAAAAATAATTACATAATTACATACAGAATGAAAATATTAATAGTTTCCAGTATTTGTAATAGCAATATTAACTATTTATCTTTCATTATAGAATGAAGAAGGTATGGTAAAACTTGTGTAAGTATATATAATTACATCAGTGAAAATATTTATTGTGTTAATAAAAATGAAAGCAAAAAACACCAAAATGTTAACAGTAGTTTAAAATGGTTGTAGGTAGCAGTGATAGAATCTATCTATGGAGGTATCTCTGCCTCCATTTTCTCTTTGCCAATTTTTCAAGAATGAATATATATGCAAACCAAATTATATGAATCAACAAAAAACAAACAATAATAATTACAAGATTATTAATTACAAAATAAATACAAGATTATCACATTCAAAATAATTGGCATGTATATCTCTGTTTAGTTGCATCTATTGTCCATGAGGAACTTACTCTGCGACTGTCATTGTGGCAAGATTTTCACCCATACCGTTTCATTTCCTATTCACAACAACTGTATGAGGAACATCTATAATTATCCCTACTTAAAAAAAAGAAAAAAAAAAAAGGAAGCTGAGACTTGGCATGGTTCAGGGCCTCTGCAATGTCTGTGGTGAGTAAGAGCTGAAACTAGAAGGAGGGCCCATTCTTTAACTCCGATAAAGTTCAGAACAGTGCAACACTCATGGGTTCCTCATTGGACCACCACGACAAACATCATCACAAAACGCCTACTGAGTGAATTGCAGATGGAACAGTTACCAATTTACATGAAAACAAACTGTAGTAGAGAGAGGTCAAGTAACCTGTGGGTGACAGCAGAACTATTCGGTTTGGTGAAAGCATTAGTCCAAGACCTGCCTAAACAAAGGTGAAGACCTGTCACCTGTGAGTAATGGAAATTGAAATAGAAGTCCCCAAATCATGTTTTAAATAGTTCTGCGGCCAGCCTGGCAGTTGAAGATGACTTTTCTAAAATTTATGTTGCATCACTAGGTTCAATTTCAAAGATACATGCTCAGAGTAGGTACAGGAGCTTTTACAACAGTGTTGCTGTCAAGATGTGGACTGAATTGATTTCGCTTTCTTTGGCAGATGAAGATGGAAAATAATTGTAGTAATAACTTATGTAATGATTTCCAAACTCAAAGCACTGGGGAAAACACATTAAATAGCTCAATGCCTTTTGAATATGGCATTCTATTAGCTATTGAGTTTCAGGAATGGCTACAAGACTGGAAGGCACATTCAATATGACTTAGTGAATAGTTCATCTTCAGATATGCCATGCTGAGTCGGACCAGCGATCTACCCAGACTAATAGCTTGCTTCTCACAGCAGTTCCAAGGGGAAGTCGAGGGAAGCACAGATAGTACCCTTTGCAATGTCTCCAAAGATTTATAAACACCTTCCCCAAAACTCAATTTTTAGATGCACATTTAAAAACGTAACATATTTCTTGAATAAATTTGAAATAATAATTATAAATCAGAAAATAAAAAAAGCACTCATAATCCCACCAGTAGAACTTCTCCAAAGCCACACTACTGGGTAAAAGTGTACACATACCTAAGCGTCTTCAATGATCACGTTTACACTGTGTGTAATTTCAGCCAAAGCCACAAGAGGCACTGTTGTAGAGTGCAAGGAGCATGGCACAGGAAGTATACCTGGTTCAAATTACAGATCTAGCTTCGCATTAATTCTTTAGTCTCTCCAGCTCTCAGTTTCTTCAGCCATAAAATGATGGTGATATATCTATTTCACAGGATTACAGTGACATTTAAAAATATATACATTGAAGGCCTGGTCCTCTGTCTGGTTATGCAATGAATATTCATAAGTGGTAATTGTTTATAAATGTATAGATTTCATTTTATTATATTTCTTCTAATACTGAAACAATTTTCTTATGCTTCAAGAGATAGACCTTTGTTTTACTATTGGGGGACTGAGGACAAATTTGTATTCACAACCTTATACATTTTCATATCCCTCAAATATTCTTCTGTAATTGTCTACACTTTTAAGCCATGTGAAACAAATTTTATATCTACATCACTATATCATTTTCTTTGGACAGCTGAAAATTCTCCATACATTCATTACTGTAGATTGTTAACAATAGTTTAATCACCTATTTCATTAAAAACAATCTTTATTACAGCAATATATAACTTTGGATCTTTGCCAAAAATGATAGGTGTCTAATTAGTGAAATTGTCTTTAGAAGATTAAAAAGCAGAATATACATACCAGACACCTTGGAAGACTGAAACAAAGCACAATACAACAGACAAAATGTCAATACTGAGTGCTGTTTTGATGACTAGCATCTTTGGGTCACTGGCCACATAACTGCTCTGATTATATATTGGCCTGCTCACGCAGTGGTTACTATTGTTAATTAGAAAACTGAGTAAAATCCTAAAGTCTTACAGTTTGACAGAGGACTTAAAAACGCATTTTTGTTTAACTTGTCATCTAGGGGTAGAATTCTCTTCTACTACATTCATAGCCAATTTTCATTTATTTATTTATTCATTCAAGGAAAGTTTGTTGAGTTTCTCTGACTTTCCAGTCACTGATCTTGGCTTTGAACACCAAACCAGGAAGAAGCTTCTAGCAGTATAGAACTTAAACATTCATTGCAGGAAAAAATGGGCAGGGTATCTAAAGGAATAAATAAATGACTTTGAAGAGTAATAAAGTGCCTACTAGGAAATAAACGCATAGGAGGGAGTGGAAAATCATTTGGGACATGGGGGATTTCAAGGGTTTAATTTAAAATAGCAAGAATCATGAGTTCCTTTTTTTATTATTACCTGAAGCATGCTGAAGGAAGATAACTCAAAATAAAAGTATTTATCATAATTTATGGATCTTCCATGACATCAAGAGAAAATAATTTCTAGAGGAAGCAAACAATTTTTTAAAATTCTATTTACAAGAAAGGGCCACATCTCCTTGTGAGGAGGCCTTATGTTGGACTCTTTCGATTCCTGTGTCTCAACGCATTGCCTCATGTATAGAGTTTTCAATAAAAATCTGTTGACTGACTGACTGACTTGATTTACAGTGACAGTATAATTGGTGAATTGAGCAGAGAAAGTGAATGGTGATTACTTCCAAAAAGTTTTGCTATCTACTACTTAATTTTTAGCAGTTTGTCTTTAGTACTAAATTATACTGTCCTGGCCAGGTGCAGTGGCTCATGTCTGTAATCTCAGCATTTTGGGAGGTCAAGGCTGGAGGATCACCTGAGCCTAGGCATGTAAGACTACCCTGGGAAACACGGTGAGTCCTTGTCTATATAAAAAAAGACTAAATTAGCCAGGCATGGTGGCAGAAGCCTGTAGTTCCAGCTATTTGAGAGGCTGAGGTGGGAGCATCACTTGAGCCAGGGAGGTCAAGGCTGCAGTGAGCCAAGGTTGTGTTATTGCACCCAAGCCCGGGCAACAGAGCAAGCAAGGCCCTGTCTCAAATAAACAGACTAACATCAAAAATCAAAATTATACAATCCTTAGACTTTATTAGTCAGTATTCACGGTAAATATCAAAAATTTGTGTTTCTGAACACTAAAGCAAAAAAGATGTAGCTTCCCTTGAATTTTTCACTTAAAAATAAAACATTAATGTTTCTTTTACCTATAGAAATATTGCAGACTCCACCAGTCAGGTACATCAGAATCAAACAAAGTTGACTGGGGGAATCTCTAGGCTCTTAGATGAGAATTATGACCTTGTACACTGATGACAAATCAAAAGAGGGATAGATTGGAAGGACAAGACTCATATTATGGTAGATAAATCTGTAGATACATTTGCTGCTCAGATCTGATGAATCTAAAATGTTCCCAATATTATGTGGTTCTTCAATTTTTCTTTTTAAACATATGGATGGTCTAATTTGAGCTTCTCTAAAAACACAATAAATAAACAAGGCAGTCATCATCAGTATAAATTGAGAGTGGGGACAATGCAGAGATTAAAGAAGCTTGACAGGGACATGGTGGAAAAACATATTTTGAAGTTTCCAACTGCAAATCCTTTATCATCCCAAATTAACATTGATTAGCACCTGGCATACTGGCCTAAGTCCTTGCATTTGGGTTTTGGTTGCATTTTGGGTTATTTACAAGTTGTGTGCTGTCAGAAGGTGAAAACCATGAACCCCATTTCTTCATTTATCCAATGGAGATAATGAGACCGCCTACCTCACAGAATGTTGCAAGGATTCTAAAATGTTTATCGCAGTGCCTGGCACAGGTAAGCACTCGATTATAGCTAACATTCCTATGTCTTTATTTCCTATCAAGATATGCTACTGACCTTTGAGTGAGTGGGAGTCAGACTGTGGCTGCTGTTCTGGGGAGTACTGCGTGTGTGATGGACACGAAGGATTCATCTCTCAGGGACAGTCCCACACATCTGAGCCATGGCTGGCCTGGAGACTTGGGTTCAGAGCATGGAAAAGCTAACTGGTCCTTGTGGGTATCACACTTGGATGCTGATCTTGTGACCTCGACTTCTTTACATGCCACCCCCTATTCGACTCAGCTAACAGAGAGTTTTAGTTCAGATAGAACTTTCCCATAACTAACGGGAGCTGCTGCAAGAGAACAGCTACATTGAAAGCACAGTGTAAATCGTGGACTGGAGAATTTCTCCCAGAAGGAGGGTGACCTGGAGAAGAGGAGATAGGCAGGCTATGCAGAGAAAAGAGGGAGATTCCAGGGCCTTGCCAGCGATGTGTTGGTCTGTGGGCCAACAGAGTAGCATCACTGGGGGCTTTTTGGAAATTCAGTATCTCAGGTCCAACCTCAGTGCTGCTGAATCAGGATTTTCTGTAACACATCCCCAAGAGGTGTGTGTGCACATTCTACTTGAGGACCACTGCTCTAAAACAATTGCTACAACTTTGTTGCACGTCCACATTGCCAGAAAACTTTCATAAATCCAGATGCTCAGGCCCAGTCCAGACCAAAGGAATTAGGATATCTAGAAGTGGGACCTAGAGCTCCCCAAGTAATTCTAAGGTGCCACCAAACTTGAGCATTGCTGCTCTGGAATGTAACTGTAAAGAAGTTATGCCTGCTTCCAAGGTGCAGTGCGTGCTGGGCAGAAGAAGTAGGCCGTCCCCAACAAGGCATGAGTCAGCAGGGAATGAGAGACATGGCACTCCCAAGGGAAAGGCCTTTGTGAGCCAGAGCCAGGCAGATTCGAACTGAGTCCCAAAACCACCAATTAGTAGCTCTATGGCCTGCGGGAGATCATTTTACCTTTCTGGCTTTTGGTTTCTTTATAGCTAAAAATCAGGATTCCAATACCTAGTTTAGAGTTCTGTTATCAAAATAAAATGTGATTTATTTACAACACATGCTGCACAATGAGAGATCAATAAATAATAAGTATTGACTCTATGAAAATAGTATGAATGACAATATATTTTACTACCTGAATAAAAAGGTATCCAAATGAGAACTTAATAGAGATTAAACTTACAGCATCCAATGATGTCCTTGAAAGGAATGAATGTTTGAGACAGTGTCCACAAGATTTACACACCTGAGATCTTCTCTTTTCTTTTCTTTCTTTTTTTTTTTTTTTGAGACAAGGCCTCATTCTCTCACCACCACTGGAGTGCAGGGGCACAATCCTAGCCCACTGCAGCCTCTACCTCCTGGGCTCAGGTGATCCTCTCACGTCAGCCTCCCAAGTAACTGGGACTACAGGTGCACATCACCACACCGGCGAATTTTTTGTTGTTGCTGTTCACTTTTTGCAGAGGGTGGGGTTTTGCCATCTTGCCCAGGCTGGTCTTGAACCCTTAACCTCAAGCCATCCAACCTCTTTGGCTTCCTAAATTGTTGGGATTACAGGCATGAGCCACCACAGCAGTCCACACTGAGGGTTTTCTTTATGAGCATGTAGAAAGACGGAAAGTCTAAAACTGTAGATGACATGAGAGCCAACACATAAAATTGGCTAGCAATTTAAGTGACTCTATATAATGTAGTTTACTCCTGTTTAATGTATGCATTACATAGTATACAGTTAATCTCGCTTCTTAAGATAACACTCTGAAAAGAGAGCTCAGCCTATGTCCCAGATATTCCCAGGAGTGGAAAGGGAGGGAAAGTTGCCAAAGTGGTCTTAGCTCATGAAAGTTATTCTCCGGGGAACTCACGTAAAACTGCCCTGACTCAGGCATTACAAAGGTATTCGAATAATAACTATCAGCGAAGAGAATGCTATCTGGGATCTCACAAACGAAAGCTACTCATGTTGCTCGGTGGAAAAGAGAAACACATCCAAACTACTGAATGCATATTCCCACTCCAAGAACTAACCTGTTCTAAATTCACAAACTGTACTGAGAAGGCTGAGGTGGGAGGACCGCTGGAGCCGAGGAGATTGAGGCTGCAGTGCGCTATGATCATGCCATTGCACTCCAGCCTGGGTGACAAAGCAAGACCCTGTCTCAGAATACCCTGGGTGAACTCTGGCTCCCTTGGGAGTACCATTTCTCTCATTCCCCACTGACTCCTGTCTTCTCGGGGAGAGCCTACTGCTTCCGCCCAGCACACACTGCACCTTAGAAGCAGGCATAACAATTTTATGGGGGTGTGAAGCTTGTTGACACTGTTTCAAACATTCACTCTTTTCTAGTACATCGCTGAAACTGTGAGTTTAGTCTCTATTAAGACCTGCCCAGGCCTTTTAGTTTCTTGAGAACATAAGATGCTCTTTTTTTTGGTACCTCTTTCTTTTTAAAAAAATTAATTTAATTTTAAGTTCCAGGGTGTGCAGGTTTGTTACACAAGTAAATGTGTGCCATGGTGGTTTGCTGTACCTATGAACCCACCAACTAGGAATTAAGCCCTGTGTGCATTAGCTATTTATCCTGATGCTCTCCCTTCCTCCACCCCCCTGACAGGCCCCAGTGTGTGTTGTTCCCTTCCTGGTGTCCATATGTTCTCATTGTTCAGCTCCTAGTTATAAGTGAGAACATGTGGTGTTTGGTTTTCTGTTCCTGGAACACAGGATGTTCTAAATGCCATGCTGAGGGCGAGGCCTACAATAGTGAGCCAAGCAGAACTCTTACCCTCCAGAAGCTTACAGTTTAGCAGAGGAACCAGATAAATCAAAATAATTTTAACAGTTTTGTTAATAGTTCCAAAAAGGAGAATTGTAGTATTTCAAATACTTAACAAGTGTTTGCCCACAAGGGCACTGGTATGACAGCATGGGGACCTACTTCTAGATGGGTCAGGGAGGCTGCCAGATGTACCTTTTAGATGCTCAATTATGAGAAGACTTGGGGTTTTCTAGGGCGGAGCTAGGATGGCCAGAAGGTTATGGAAGCTATTTGGATAGCTTGGATATTGTACCAATTATTGAGGAAATATTTTGATATGTAGGTTCAGCAGTCTCAGTGCACCCCAGATCTAAATAAAGGTAAAGTACAAGTACTGGGCTAAGAGAAAAGCCCCTGCTATGGTCTCAATATTTGTGTCTTCCTTACCCCAATACTGACATTTTTAAACCATAATCAACAATGCAATAACATCAGGAGGTGCATACTTTGGAAAGTGACTAGTTCATGAGGGTGAGGCACTCATAAATGAGATTAGTGCCCTTATAAAAAAGCCCCAGAGACCATGGGAAGACACAGCTAGAAGGTGCCATTTATGAAACAGAAAGCCATCACCAGAAATAAACTTTGCCAGTACCTTGATCTTAGACTTCCAGATCTCTAGAACTGTGAGAAGCAAATAAATATATTGCTTATAAGTCACCTACTATGTAGTATTTTATTACAGTAGCCCAAACAGACTGATAGTCCCTCTTTCACTCTCCATGATCAAAGCAAATCTTCTCAGCAAAAATTTAATATTGCCAAGACAGAGTATGTTTCCATTGTCTCCTGAATTTATTCCTATGTGCTTGACTGAAGCTAGCACCTCTGCAACCAGAGTTGGCTTACAAGAGTCCACAACTCACAAAGCGTACACCTGGGTCGCAAAGGCACATGTGCCAGGATGTCTCCAACTGCGGCACTCACAGCAGTGCTGCAGCAGATGCTAGAGTCAGATAGCTCAACTCTCTGCTCCCGCGCTGGCGAGACTTGTGACCTCTTTTACTTAACCTCCCAACCGCATCACGCTCTGACATTCCATTGTGATGCTTCCTGAGGAGCACTTGCACATAATAAAAAGGCCTGGTTGCTTGCCAGAAATGTTGAGGGGAAAATGCTCTCCAGCAAAACTAGAACAAGCAAGAAGGTGATAACTAAAGTCTACCTCCGCAACCAAGGCCAAAGCAAGACTCTGGCAGGACTTGTGACTCCACAAATTCACACAGGGGAAAAAAGATTTGCTCCTGCCTAGGCAAGCAAATCCTGGACAGCCAGCCAAGAGCAAAGTTAAGGCAGGAATATCCTGAGAATGGTTTTCATGGTGACCTGAAAGTAGGTCAAAAAAAGAGGGCAATGGACATCTAATTGGAGGCCTGGGTTTGAGCCCCAACTCTGCAAGCATCTGTTTAACATTCTCTGGACTTCTGTTTATTCACTGATCAAAAATGACAGTAATGAGATATTATCTATTTCATACATAATAGAAACTAATATTGACTCTAAAGAATCACTTCTTGGTCTGAATCTCAGACCCTCTGTACTACCTATGCTACTTTAGAAAAACTGTTCTTTCAGACCCCCAGCTTTCTCACCTGTGAAATGGGAAAACCATTTTTCAAGGTTCATTTTTAAATTTGATTTAATGTGTTTATCTGTTGTGTGCTAATTAAGCACTAGGAATCTTTGCGTGCCTTGGAAACACTCATGAAAAAAAAAAGGAAGCTTACAGTCTCCTTAGAAAACACATTTTAAACTACATACATTAATAAATACAAACTTCCAGCTGTTGTCAATTTCAGAGAGGTGCTTGGTGCTGTGAATATATTCTGGAGAGATCTGCATCAGTCAGAACAGACTGGCTGTGAACACTCTCTAGCATGTAGGGCAAAAATTATCTGTTACAGCCAATTCCAAAAATGAATAAAGAGAAAATAACTCCAGGTAGATTTATCATTTTCATTTCAAAGACATGACAATTGCTTATTGAACACCTAGGTCTTTATAATGATCAGTTCTAAACCTCAAAACTCACTATTATTCCCATTTTAGAAATAAGGATACTGAGGTTTGTTGTAACTAAACATTAGACACAAGGTGCACAGTTAGTATACTAATAAGCTGGCATTCATACACAAGTGTGTCAGATTTCAAAGCCCTTTGTTTTACCATCAGTAATGTTTAGCCCTTTTTGGGTGCCTATGCTTGCTGGGATCTCTACCTATGTTTAAACTTCTAAGCAGCTCTAGTCTTGAGACCCTGAGAACCTCATTGCCTTGGATCTTTGCATCTGACATATGGAGGACTGGGGATTCATCCCTGGCAAAGAGGAAAGGACAGGGAAGGTGGTTTCTGAAAGAGAGTGAAGATGTAACCTGCCTGCAGACAAATGCCACCAGGAATCCTGGGAGAAATTATGCACTCCTGGGAGAAATTACATGAAGAGCTTGGGTTAGTTTCAGAAAGATACTACTGTTTGGCCTCAGCCTGAGGAAGCAGAGTTCTAAAAGATGCCTCTCGCTTTCTGGCATAAAAGGTCCCATCCGACTTCCGTACTTGGTCAGCAACAATCCTGCAGCCAGCTTGTGAAACCACTGCTGAAAAAAGCAACCAAAATCTCTTTTCTCCTGTTCTTACCTAATTGGTCCCAGGAGAACCACATTTGCCAAATCTCCTCAATTTGTTGGCTTCTTCTTGTTGCTGACCTGTAGGATGATGCTAGCTTTAAAAAGATGGTAATCTTTTAAATATCTTCACGTATAAAAACAAAACAAAACAGCATCCTTTTTGAGAAAAACATTACCTGAAACTTTACTTGGTAAAATGTTTTTCATCAGTCTATGTTTTCTACTTTGACCCTGTTCAATGAGATATTTTACTGAGCAGCAATTTAGAATACTCTTTTTGCAAACTCTCTGAGTGCCATCACTCTCTCAAGGGATAGGAGTTTGGGAAATAAATAAGCACTGAATTAATTTCAATTAATTTACTTAAAGTTTAAAGAATGTGTTTATTTTCATAGACTCCTTTTAATCTTCATACCAATTTTCTCTAATGGGGTAGGAGAAGGGAGGGTAGAAGAAAAACAAAGCCTTTTTGCGCGCTTTTTCCTTTGTATCTAGTCTTCAAAAATGTTCTCTCTTAAATTGATCTGACAATTCTTTGAGGATTCATATACTATGCTGTTTTATAGCCCCATAATCTTCCCTTCATTGCTGGAGTGTTACAGGAGTTCAATAAATATATTTTTTGTGCTTAATTAAATATATTTTATTTATATCATTAGGACAAAATTTTTAGTTTAAAAGCTAATTTCAGGATTTCTTTGTTCTAGAGTGGCAGGAGAAGAAATACCTTGGTCTCCTATTTAGAGAAACAGCTTAATGAATATTTTGGTTATGGGCAGGTCTACACCAAAGTAGTTAAAGCAAGGTACAATAACAGAAATGGTGGCTTCCTTTCTCAGGGGAAATGATGATTCTGCTGCATGGGGATTTTTGGTTATTTTTAGAATTGTTCAATAACTAGATAAAATAAATGTATTTATTTTTTAGGGAAATGAGGTCGTGTAACAAGATGGGATAAGAGAAGCGTCCTGATGTGAAGACATAATAGTTGCAAGGGAGTGGGGCCTACAAAGCTAGAGGCCACTTCATTATCTTGAGCTAAATAATATCTGATGGGCGTAGGTAGAATGACACCCTATACTCAGTGTTTTGCTGTCTCCCTTTGGTGCTGAAATCACTCACCATTGTCACCAAAATGTCAGCAAAAGCTCACTCAATACAACAAACAGCCTTGTGCCACTGGTGGTGTAGGAAACTTCTGGCAAAATAAATAATCACAGTGGCTGGGCGCGGTGGCTCATGACTGTAATCCCAGCACTTTGGGAGGCCAAGGAGGGTGGATTTCCTGAGGTCAGGAGTTCGAGACCAGTCTGGCCTACATGGTGAAACCCTGTTTCTACTAAAAACACAAAACAATTAACCGGGCATGGTGACGGGCGCCTGTAATCCCAGCTACCTGGGAGGCTGAGATGGGAATTGCTTGAACCAGGGAGATGGAGGTGGCAGTGAGCTGAGATCATGCCGCTGCACTCCAGAGCAAGACCCTCTCTCTCTCGCTCTCTCTCTATGTATGTATGTGTATATATATATAAAATTATATATAGTATATATAAAAATATATATGTATATATAAAATATATATATATAAAATCACAGAGAAGGTGGCAGAGATGTTTAAACAGAAGTAAGAGGTTAAGGATGACAATCAGGTCTTGAAACACATGCGGTAGGAATTTTCGGATGTAGTTGAGAGAACACTAAATTTTCTAGAAGCAAATGCTGGATGGATATTTAAGTCACGTGTTTAAGTATAACATAAAGAAAAATATTAGGAGGATGAAAGGTATGGAACAGAGGTTAAATATACATTTTGTTTTAGGTGACAAGGGTATAATAGGTATGTGTAGGGACTGGGGAGGGTGAAGGTAAGGAGTTTGGAGTATGGGTGGTAAGGGATGAATCCCTGAACCCAACAGATTTCACCAGAAAGCAGGAAAGTACACAAGCTCATCAAATGCAATGGTTGTGATTCCTCTCACGTCCTTTCTCTACCCTATCTACAGCCAGGTGAGAAGAGATTCTGTGTAATTGGTAGCATGTTTTAGATGCGGTCAAGCAATATGCATCGTTCCCTAGTTAGGTTCCAGAGAGGATATGGTTGGATCCCCTGATAAGTAAAACTAACTTTACTTATCAAAATCTCAGTGTCTTCAATAAGAAAATAGAAATTAATGTCCCTCCCTATCATATGAATATTGGTGAGGGTTGAATGAAGTCTGAGGGCCTTTACACAGAGTCAGGTACATAGTATAGAGTCAATGAATGTTATCTGTCATTACCTCTATCATATGAGTGCATACTACACAGAGAATTCTGGGTGATTCCTCTGTTTTCTGGTAGGTGTCATAGCTGCATTCCATATGCAAATTGTGCCACTCCCTTGTTAATCATGTGATTTGAGGTTTCTTAACCTAGTGGAAACCTAGTGGAAGCTTAACCTAGTGGAAGACAGGCTGACAAGTTCACTAATTTAAAACACATGCACATGCACACACACACACAAACTTCCTATAGTTTTAACCAAGAATATAGATAAATCATAGACATTATCCTTCGAACTAGAACATTTGAAGATGAAAAAGTCAGTATAAATAGTCATATACAGACAGCAGACATCCATCAGAGCTGTCCACGAAATACTTGGCTATTAGGCCACCCTAGTGTTAGCTCTGTCTGGGATATGCGGCAGCCCATGGTGCTCTAGAACCTGTCTTGTTCAGGTCTCCTATCGACACTTGGCAAGTGTTCAGTAAATATTGAAGATAAAATTAAATGAATGAATAGAGACAAATTCTACGTACATCCTAAACTGAGGCATAAATAAGATCAATACTAAATTATGTTAGAAACATTCTTTAAAGAGGTGTGTGTTTACTCATACTGAACTTAGGACACAAATAAGAAAACCTGAGAAAGGAATAAGGATTGGAAAAGGAGTAAAGAAGAAGACATTAATTTAAAACACTGGTAAAATCAAAGGCTAGAAACCAATGTAACTCAACATGCGTGCATCTCTCTCCACCTTAGTTCAAGCTATTTGCTAAAGGTCACCTATTGTTCAGTCAGAAATCGCAGCTTGGAATGAGCAGATTGGGTTTGATGAAAGCATTCCACATCATCTTAAACTCTGGATCATTCAGTGGAAGTACTGCATCATCCACATGAGGCTTGTTTGCTCAAAATATCTACTGATTTGCAGAAAATGTTGAAGTCACTGACTGTCTAGGGCTTTGTTTTGATTGTGGATAGAAAGTGAACCCATGATGGGCCACCTGGGATATTAAGATTTGGTCATTTCCATATAAAGATGAGCATAATGAGTAATTAGGCAAAGGTAAATGTTTTCAAAAATCTGTTTATGTTATTTCTCTATAGGAGCAAATGCCTTACTTTTTAATTGAATTATCACTTTTTTCCCATAATTTTTCCTCTTGAAGTTCATTTGTGATTCTTCTGGTGGAAATTAATTAAAAGAGTAGAATCTGCTTATGTCTTATTATGAACTTATTTTTAATGTCTCTCCTTAAATATAGCATTGGGTCCATTAGGCCTGATGATCTTGGATTTTTTGGGCAACTCCAGTGAGCTTATTATCCCATCTAACTGAAGAAAGGGCTTCATCTGTATTTGGGAAATCTGCCATCCCTGCCTTAAAATTTCTTTCAGCTTTTTAAATAGTAATCCCCCCCTCAGTGAAGATGCTGCAGATACGCACTGGGGGAGGAACTGGCACTGAGAGCTTAACTCAATGATCTGGCTGTTTCCTCTGCTGGGAGAACACGGGCACTTGATGGGAAGGTAACAAGGGCAGTTATGGAATGACCTGTTTCCTGAGGCTGGCCCCCTTCTGCATATCAGCATGGTGGTGATTGCTAATGCATGGACCCTGGCTGCAAATGAATCTAGATTCAAGTCATAGCTCCTGCACTTACTAGTTTCTTGATGTTTGCCCTATCAGCCTTGAACTGCCTGGATTTCTGCTGGCAAAAGACAAATCCATGCCCCGCCTCCATTAGAGCTGTTCTTGCTAGCAGATCCACCTATTCACAAATGATGAGCTAAGGTAATTGACAAATGGTTGAAATGGCAATTATAAAAATAATGAAAAAGAATTATCGGCCCAAGATTTATTTTAATGTAAAATGGTGATATTTAGGAAACCTCTTGGAAATGAAAGTTAATAAAGACTGATTTTACCCCATCACTTATATAAGAAATAAGCATTGGGGTTTCGCAGAGACAGGACTAAACATACAGACTGCCTAGCTTTCTGCATCACTCTTGTATATCATATCCATTTTGAAAATATGGCAAATGCAATACCAGGACTTGCAGTTTATTGGACTCCTATGGTTTCTCTCCTTTGGCTGCAGATTACTCATGACAAGTGCAATCAATCAAAGCTTTCTTGCCCAAGGCCAAAAGGGGCCTGAACTTTCGACCCTTCAGGTATAAGGAAAATGAGACCAGGAGAATATGCTGAGGCCAAGCCCATTTTGCATGGTGATGTGCACTGTTGGTTATTTATAGAGAAACAAACCCCAGGTCAAAGTATAAAGTCCTCACTAGCAGGCATTCTCTTTTCTCATTTATTTAAAAGCAGCCTGTTCTTGGTTGGGTTTCAGGAAGCAACATTTATATTTTACATGTGGTGTGGGAAAGGAATGTTTTATGATAGAATCTCAGGGCTGGAGAGGCCTGTCAAGGTCATTAAATTCACCTCCCCCCATCTGATGTCTGCACCACTTCAGGTAGGAGGTGGTCCCACCCATTGATGTTTCCTGAGCCCCATTTTTCTGTGGCTTCTTGTTTTTGTCATGGAATCCATGTCTCCTCTCTTAATCCTGCCAAAATAACAGCCTTTACACCGAACGTCTGTAATGTTTTCCAGCCTTTTACATGTTACTGGGTTTTAATTTGTTTACTCTGCTGCTGTTTGTCCCCTGGGTGCCCACTCATTTGTCTATAATATTCTTTAAATGTGTAACACTTAAAAATAATGCCCAAATGAAGATTTTCCCTGACCAGCCCAGAGAAGGGTAATATTAAAGGATTTATAGATGAATTGTGGGGGAAAGGCCCTGTCACTTGTTTAGCTAATATCAGCTTTAGACTTGGGAAGTCATTTTCATCTAGACTCTGAACTTGGAATGTTGAAAGGCTGGGCCCAAATGTGTCCTCTCCTTGGACTGGGCTCATCATCCAAGCATGTACAGATTTTGATGAATTAGTATTTTGAAATCTACTAGGTGCATATATCATTTAAATAAATCAAGGGACATAGTTGTATAAATACCAACTAGGAGAAGCTGTTCCACTCAGTTTTTTCTTGATTCGGTCTTTAATTAGATAAGTCAATATTTCCTTTAAGTTAAAAGCAGAGATATAATCTTGCCTATTAAGTTCTTTTGTTTTTACATCATTTCATATTTGAAGTGTGCCTGACATGCCCTTAGGCATGGGATGTTAGTTTTCTTTCCTCTTTATTTCCTAGTTCCTCTGAACTTGTTAGCTTTAGACTTGTATTCTATCACACATGGTAAATTTAAGTTCATGGGGAAAATCTTATTTAAGAAGCTGTTCCATGTACTTTTGGCTTTTGTGGCTCTTAAAGTAGTGTTTCAGGAGTAGTGTTTCAGTGTGAAGTTTGCTGAATAAGGTAATGCTAGGTTTATTTCTGAGAAATCTCATAGTACTTGAAATTAAGAAAAAAAACAAATAAATAATGAAAACAACAAAAAACCCTTCCATTTAGCAGACATTAAACAGTTCCATTGGCAGCAAACTTGCCAGGGCAACCAAAAGTCACATGAGGAATCCAAGTCAGGAGAAAGTCTGATGACCAAGTGCAAGTCTGTTGTTCTCAGTGGGTCACTTGGGAGGCATCTACGGCATCTAATGAAATTCAGATCATGCAGGGTGTGGACGTCTTGAGATTCAGTAAGCATGCAGTAAATGCCAAGGAGACTGGGGATGGTAGACAAAACTAAAAAGTCATCCTACTCAAGCAAGTCTAATGCCATGTGAGAAAAACCATGATAAAGAGGTACTCTTGGCAGAATGTAAGAAAAACTGTGGGTCAAGAAGCAAGGCAGCCATAGGTAGAGGGATTAGAGGGATTAGAGATTACAAAATGACCAGAGATAAGGATAAAACAATGGGTCAGAAATTGAAATAGACACAGAGATGTCAATATGTCAATATGAGACATCAATATCTCATATCAATGAGACGTCAATATCTACGTGTCCGCAGCCAGAAGATGGTGCGGACACGTAGATAATGAGATAATGTGGCAAGATCTGGGCCCATGCAATAGATTTTTTTGTGTGCTGGATTTGAAAAGATGGATTTAGGTGATGGGGTGATCATCCAGGGATCTGTGGTTCATAAGCAGGCACGTGACTGTAGCTGATTGGACAGAGTGGTTTAGGTTTAGGGTAAAGGAATTAGAATGAATGGTCTGATACTGAGATTTCGAAACTCAACCTCATTACCAGGACAGCCCTGATGAAACAACTGGAAAAGTTATTTTTCTTACTGTTTTTCTTTAGTCTCTGATGTGGTTTGTCCATGTCTCCCCTCAGATCTCATCTTGAATGGTAACTTCCACAATTCACACACGTCATGGGAGGGACCCAGTGTGAGGCAATTGAATCATGGGGGTGGGTCTTTCTCGTGCTGTTCTCATGATAGTGAGTGAGTCTTATGAAATCTAATTGTTTTATAGAGAGGAGTTTCCCTGCACAACTTCTCTCTCAGCCTGACGCTGTCCATGTAAGATGTGACTTGCTCCTCCTTGCCTTCCACCATGATTGTGAGGCCACCCCAGCCATGTGGAACTGTAAGTCCATTAAACCTCTTTTTCTTCCCAGTCTCCGGTATGTCTTTATCAGCAGCGTGAAAATGGATTAATACAGTCCCTTTATTTATGGGCACAGCTGCTTAAAGAAGTCAGGTGGCCTGGGATGGTATCAGAGTTTCTTGACCTCTGTCCAGATACCACAGGGAGATAAGACCCCCAAACCACCACATGCTGGAGCAGACAACCCCTAGTGGCCTTTAGATCATTAACATATTATTATAATGCAAAAATTCCCCCTCTAAAATAAAACTTCTGCTATTTTGTTTACATGGTTGTATGAAGACATGTTTATGAATTAAGTCTGCACATGCAAGCATTCCTCTCTGACCCTGCACCCAGTCCTTAAAAACCCTGTGCTTTCTAATGTTTGTGAGAGGGTGCATTTAGAGCAAGAGAGTGCCTTCTCCATTCCCTGGCCAGCAAAAAAAAAAAACCCGATTGTCTTTTCCAGCTGGGGGTTCTTTCTGTGCAACCCATACAAAATGGGAAAAGATCTTGGTTTACCAGTGACAATATTGGGGCAGGGTAAAAGCAGTGACAATAAACATAGAGAGGACTTTTTGTTCTTTTATTGTTGGTCACTTTCAAGCCTCCATAAGTGTTAGAAAATTAAAGTGTATCTTATAACT
Organism: Colobus angolensis palliatus; assembly: GCF_000951035.1. Classification (NCBI taxonomy): domain Eukaryota; kingdom Metazoa; phylum Chordata; class Mammalia; order Primates; family Cercopithecidae; genus Colobus; species Colobus angolensis. Next base: position 6,532,398 of record NW_012115155.1, on the reverse strand, counting down.
TAGATGCTCTCTGTGAAAGGTGTTAAAAATGGGAGGTGGCTAGTGAGGTGGATGTCCAATATGTGGCTATTCAGCACCTGATCTATGGCTAATGCAAATTAAGATGCACTCTTGGTATAACATACACACTGAGTTTTAAAGATCTTAATACAAAACCAAAGCAAAACAGAAACAGCAAACTAAATGATTAATAATTTTTTTTATTTTTATTTTTTTGAGGTGGAGTCTCGCTCTGTCGACCGGACTGGAGTGCAGTGGCCTGATCCCAGCTCACTGCAAGCTCCGCCTCCCGGGTTTACGCCATTCTCCTGCCTCAGCCTCCCGAGTAGCTGGGACTACAGGCGCCCGCCACCTC
>NW_012115155.1:6527779-6531243 GCF_000951035.1 Colobus angolensis palliatus | reverse complement strand
ACTTGACTCCTTCTGGACTTTGTTGGGGATACCACAGTACCACGCTTCAATCACATTCAGGTGAACCAGGGTTTGCAGCTTAGCAGGTCAGGGTTAAGGGGGACCATCCCTTTGTTCCTTTCTAGGATTGGTAGGTCAACATGGCATCCATCCTGAAAGCACACTGCGTATCTGTTCTGTCTCTGGGAGATGGAAATTATAGGGGTTCTGGTCTGAAATTCTAATTGTAAGGAGAAGATGGAGAAGGAAACAATGACAGCAGCTGAGAAAAACTCATTAAGTCTCAGTCCCAGACACTGGCAAATTAAATGAGGACGAGAGCAGATACTCCATAAGGGGGAACCTGGAAGTCCATCTCTCTCTTCTAGCTATCAGGATTTCCATTTCTCATCTATTGTTCCGTATCAGAACACTGATCTTGGATAATTGCTTTGAATTTTAGCTTGCATATGTATAATGGCTCTCACTATGTCACCCACTATATCTTTTGAACTCAAAATAACCTGAGAAATCGGCAAGTCTGGTAGCATTCTAACACTACAGATGAAGTGCTAAGAAACAGGACCAATGCTTATTGAGCATTTAATATGTGAGAGGCATTATACAGGGTATGTTGCACACTTTATCTTATTTAATACTCCAAGATCTCTTAGCCAGAAAATCTGAATGGCTTTCTTAAGGCTGCACAGCTAGTGAGTACCAGATTCAAGTCTGTCACCATGCCTTCTATATTTTAGCACTTCCCTTTGGAGAAGGTCAAGAACTAGGCAGAATTCATGAGGAAATGACTGACAGGGTCAGGCATTTGTTCACCCAATAGTTAGACCTAGTTTTCAGAAGATTCATGCATTGAGTTCTTCACCAAACAGAACCTAATAATCTTTTCTATTATGTTTCAAATTATTTTTCATAAAAATATTATTAATGAAATAATATGATATAGATATGATTTAAGGAATGTTTACCTAACTGCTGGTGTTGCACATTTAATCAGTTCAACAGTGCTGTCAGGCAGATAGATACTATTATCTAAGTGTATAGGAAACAGGCTCAGAGCACTGAAGCAATCTGATCAGCACACAGCTAATGAATGGTGAGGAAGCTATATTCAAATTTATTTAATTCACCCACTCCTTCTTCCTCTTCTGTGCAATGACAAAGTCAGAATTACATTATCTTGACTCTAAAATTCTAGGGTTTAGCATGTTGTCTCTCTGTTTCTTTTCTGCCCTCCTCTGAAGAGGTGGGGGAGAGAGCAGATGGTTTCTGCAGAGTTCTCAGGCTTCAGATTCCCTTTCTGTAAGCACATTCTGTATAAAAATGTCTGGTATATATATGCTACAGCTAGTTTCTATTAAAGAGCACTTCAATCCACTTTCATAACATATTTAAAAGTAAAGTTTATTGCCAGAAAAAGTACCTACTTCATAAGCCAAAGCAATCCATCTTATCGAAATGTAAGAAAATAAATGAAAACTGCAAGTCCAGATGAGGAATTGGGAAAACTAAAAATATCTCAGAAATAAGCTTCTTTGCTTCTTAATTTTTGATGATCGCTATCTATAGCAAAGTCTCAAATGTGGAGGACAAGAAAAATAAGTTTATGTCACAAGCACACACAAAGCTTAAAAACCATACCAAGAGGAATTTCTCAAGCAGAAAACTGTATTTATTTGTTTTAGAAATATATAAAGTAAATTTAAAATGAAGGAAATTAGGCCAGGCACAGTGGCTCCCGCCTGTAATCCCAGCACTTTGGGAGGCTGAAGTGGGCGGATCACTTGAGGTCAGGTATTGGAGACCAGCCTGACCAACATAGTGAAACCCTGTCTCTACTAAAAACACAAAAAATTAGCCGGGAATGGTGGCGTGCTCCTGTAATCCCAGCTACTCAAGAGGCTGAGGCAGGAGAATCGCTTGAACCTGGGAGGTGGAGGTTGTGGTGAGCCGAGATCGTGCCAGTGCACTCCAGCCTGGGCAACACAGCAAGACTCTGTGTGAATAGATAGATAGATAGATAGATAGATAGATAGATAGATAGATAGATAGATAGATAGATAGATAGATACATAGATAGATACATAGATACATAGATAGATAAATGATCAATCGATCAATAAATAGAAAGATAAAATTAAATGAAAGCAATTAAAGCTGTATCTTTTCCAAGCCAATTTTTTTCTGATGAAAACTAAGAAGTATAACTTCAGACAGACCCTAATCAGATTTGCTTGAATCCATTACCTTTTCCTTTCAACAGTCCTACACGCAGTTAATGGGGAATTTTCCCAAAGTACACATTCATCCTGTTACATCCTTACCCAGAGACCGCCTTTTTCTCTTGCCTTCTAGCCAACGCCCATCCCCAGGCCTCTCTGACCACAAAATGGGCCTCAGTTGTAGTCTCCTGGCCCAGACGTGCCCCTCCAGAATGTCAGCCACACTACTGTTTCCTTCACACCTTCTAACCCTGCACTCCTAATTTTGTCTCTTGCTGTTCTCCTCTTATGGAATTTATTTTCCTTTCTTTTTAAATTGTGTGCTTCTCTCAAGACTATGCATGTAAAAATCTACCTATTCATACATTTTCTCTGAGTTATTCAACCCATTTTCATCTTTCCCTTTTCTAGAGCTGCCTGGCCGTATTTTCCAACCTTCTTCACATGGAGACATTCATTGATTATATAGGTATAGTACAGTAGGAGATTGCTCATGACTACAGGGACAGGGGTTCTACACAGGCCTGGACCAGCAACTCCAAGGGCTGAAAGAATCAACATCTCTCTATTAAAACAATCCTATTCCTTGCCACAGTCCAGCAGTCGGGAAACTTTGCTTGATGGGATTGCAGACCACAACTTAGGAACCCAGCATGGGGGCACATAGTGTAATAAGCATACATATTCTAACAGTGGGAGGACTGAGGTGGAAGAGAAAGAGATTTGACCTTTTGACTCTGTCATTTTGATATGACCATTTACATGTATTTCGGAATGTGAATATTTGACATGACTCTGTTTGATAAGGAATTTTGATGTGGTAACATTTTGTCTTGACCTAAAACACACATACACACACACACACGCACACACACGCAGGCACGCGCACATGCGGCATTTAATTTACAAACATAAAATGACCAAATTACATACTCAGTAGAAGTTCTCACTCCCCTCCTTAAAAACTTACAGGACCTTAAAAACTTATAGAACTCAAATATTCTGCCTATCACACAGATGTGACCCTGGCCCGTCTTCAAGCATGTATGAAATAAAGTTGGAGTGTCCTATATACTCACCACCTGCTGGCCCCTGACCTGGGAGCTTTATTTTTGTCATTCCATCCTCACTATGATCTCTGAAATGAGGTGTGTGGCTGGGACCTGGCCCTATAGCCTTTATGCAGAATTACTGCTGAGCTCCCTATGAGAGATTTGATATCTGATTATTTAAAAATTATTTCAT
>NW_012115155.1:6515357-6526309 GCF_000951035.1 Colobus angolensis palliatus | reverse complement strand
TCCCGACCTCGTGATCCGCCCGTCTCGGCCTCCCAAAGTGCTGGGATTACAGGCTTGAGCCACCGCGCCCGGCCAAATGTACTTACTTTCATTCACAATGCCCAGGTGGTAGTATTTCCCTTAGAGGGGTGGTGGGGAGCAGGAGGGACTCTCCTGGCTTCCTGCTTTTAAGCGCCCCTGTTTTGGTCCTCCTTTGGGTGTTGCTGGTGTTTCCCCGTGCCATGAGCACTCAGGAGTCCCTGCAGGCTGTGAGCGAACTTGGAAGCCTGCCCTCCCCCTGCCTTTCCACCCAACCCTCTCATTCTGTTCTACACCATGTTTCCTGCATCCAGACTTCAGAATTTCCTGACCAAATGGCTCTAAGCTCACTTCTGGGCCTGTGAAGGACTCTCCCAGTGAAAATAGGCCAGGCCACAAGACCAGTGTGGGCACCTCTGGGACCAAGGCGTGGACACTGGGGCAGTATGGGCAACCCGGAAATGTAAGCTTGGCCCCTAATGACGTGAAGGATGGAGTCAGATGTTGAATGGGTGGGGGTGATGCGTATCACATATTGTTCTGATTTCACCCTAGACTTCCACATTGCTGTGAAAGTATACTTATTAACAGAGGAGTAGAGAACACAAATTATTTAAGTTAGGTGGCATCATTTATAACATTTACATAAGTAAGCATATGGTAGGTGGGCCTCTATTTACAGTTTGGCCCCAGGCCCCATCTTGGTCAGAAGAGCACGACCTCACTGTAGGGTTGGGGCAGATTCCTTAATCTCTCTGAACATGATCCTTCCTCTGTAAAAGGGGGACATTCATATCTATCTTTCGCTTGAATTTAACTTTATAATATCTGTACAACACAGAACATATACAAAGTGGTCAGTACATCCATTTACAAATCGATACTCAAAGGGAAGGAAAAACACAACAAAACAACACAACAACAAACTCACCCTTGGATTTTACTAATGTCCAATTACAGTCGCTCACACATTTCTTGCTACTCTATTAAATGGCAGTTCTCCTCTTTGACTGTTTCAAAGCAAAACCAGTGTGGACAGTCACAAACCACTGACTGATTCCTGGCTTTGCCAGTGTCTCTTGGTCCAAAGATAACCCTGGGTTCACACAGTAAAGGCCAATCCCCTTGTAAATGTGCTTTGCTTGTACAGAAAGCATTGCTTTGAAATATTGAGCTGGATCCTGACATTACCATAAGTGTTCTCACTCCATCTGCACCCCTCCCTCTGCATACTCAGACACTTCTGACAGAGGTCTCACTTGGATTGTGAGTCAGCCTCGGAAGCTGCATATTTTAAAGTTTAAGAAACTAGAAGTTGCGTCATGTTTTCCCCCTGCTCCTGGTTTTCAACTTTCCCTTCTTAAAAACAGTTTGCTTGCCAGGAGCATTTTCCCCAAATTCTCCCAAGCTGTGAACATAATCTTCTATACAGAACGTTTTATATTATCCAAAGCTGCATATTAGAAAAATATATATTTCTCCCCAGATGCTTATGCTGTATAAACAATGCAAGTCATTCTCCTAGAAAGCTACATAAATTTTATATATTTTTGTATCAAAATGTTCTCCCCTAATTTAATCAAAATTGATAAATGAGTACAGAAACAGAAGCTGAAGCCCTAAAGACTAATATATTTAGTCTTCGTGATGGACCATATGTATATTTGCACTTCACAATTAAATGACATACAGGGAGACGTGCAATATCCCAAAGAAATCCTGACAGCTTTATTAATTCTGCCAACAGCTCACGGGGTTGTTGGTCACAGGGGAATATTTACTGGATTTCTTGCCTATAAGAAGTGTTATGTTTGGAATGGAAATTAATCACCATGACCCCAAAGATAAGGATTTGAATTTTTACTTTAACTGCTCACGCTACATAAATTCAGCAGCCATTCCTTCGCAAATATTCTTCTGAGCAGTATCCACTCTGTTCAGGACTCAATTTTCACATCCTGTTAGAAAATGTTTTCTCAACTTTTCAAGTATGCTTTTGAGATGGCAGTCGGACGCCCCATCAGGTATTGCTCCTCCCCACACGGTCTGCATATTCCATTCAGGGGAAGGCAGTCTTTAAAAATTATGAATCTTAAAATAGAATTTTACCATAAAAAACTGGAGAGATAGATTAGATAATGCCTGCTTCCTAATGATAATGAGGACACTAAATAATTTTAAAGCCTTCCCAACATGGTTAAAAAAAAAAAAAATTCTCTTGTCTATCTTTCCCACATAACAAATCTATATTATGCTTAAGCCAGCAAAAGCGTATGTAATTTCTATTCTATGGAGGTGTATTTTTGGAAAGGCAAACAAGATGCTGTCTTTTCGCCATTCCCGGGCTAGCAGACAAAAGACAAAGTGTCGCTTGTCAGATGAATCCTAATTGGCTGACAGGGCTGAGTTTCATGGCATCACTCCATCTGCACATGAAGACCAGAGCATTAATATGCTGGGAAGTAAAACATGATATAAAGTTCATAGTGCAAGAGTTAAAGTAAGAACACTAACACATCAGTCAAATATGATCATCCTAAGACCTATCAAGAGAAAGCATCAGGAAAAATACTCCGCCTGCATGGAAGGCTGAGAGGGTTACAACAGCCAAGTCCTGCACAAGACACACATGGTGAAATCTTTTGACAAATGCACTAAAGAAAATTAGACTTTATACATCAAAGACCTATTCATAAATCATTCTGAGGGCTGCCCAACTTTTTTTTGGAAGGTGAAATTTAGCTCTCTCCCAGAGACAAATAGAGTCAAATCAGTTTCTAAAGTCTGTAAAGAAATTGATACTATATTCATAAATGCCACGTGGTTGACTCCATCCACTCAGTTTAATAATATGCTGATTGAGTTCTTAAAAATGGTCATGTCAAGTCCTGTAGACTGGAAAACTCTGACTGGTTAGCAGACATGGTGATGCTGGGATATCATAGTGCAAGATGCCTCAAACTTACATGCAAGTCTGTAGATATAGGTAATATCAATGGCCACTGGTTGGGCCTTTACCATGTATAAGGTTTGGGAATAGGGCTTAACATTTCAGTCTTATGGGGTCAATAATTTAATTTTTCTTTTTAGGGATGAGGAGACTAAGCTTTGGCAAGATTAAGCAACTTGCTCTAAGCCACGGAGCTAATAAGGATGGGAGCCTGGTGCTGGGAACATGGAGGTTGAATTCATAAGCTTTGGTTATGTAGTGGGAGCTAAGAGAAGGTTGTCAACACCAGACACATTTGGGACTTTGCAGTTTGTCTCCTTGTGGATACTGAATTATCTGCTTGGAGGTTTGACTTTGCACTGACCCCAACCTGACTGACTGCTCTTTTCACCATTCTCATGCTGCAAATGGAAACGTGAAGGCCCATTAATTTTGTGTAGTCCAGCCAGAGCTGCTGGAGCAGAAGACAGGTCCCTAGCTCCCAGGCCGGCCCTCTGTCACCTAGATAAGCCAGAGTGTGCACACACTGCACCAGCTCCAATTTCATGTCAGGATTCTTTACCCATGAATTAGTTTCACTCCTTGCATCTCAAAACCTTGCCAGAGGGCCTTCTCTCTTCCCTAACTTGCTGTAATCTCTGTCAGGCATGTTGCCCTCAGTCCCCCATGCTTTCATCTCTGAATGCTTCCTGGAAGCACAGGCACAAAGCCTCCTTTTTAGGGAGAGTTTTTTGGGTTCTCAGAATGGCTGATGTGAAGGATAGTGATCAATTAGGACAGGAATGATGATGTTAAAGTGGCGATTTGCACCCCATGGTCATGAGGGGCGATAATGACCCCATTAGTGCAGTCAGCGAGCCGTTATTTGCATAATCAGAGTGTGCAGAGGTGCCCTGCTGCCCATTTGGACCTTAATGGCGGCAGAAGGTGAAATTGACACCAAGGAATGAGACAAATGAGCATGAATGAGCTGCGCTGGAAAAGATACAGTTCTCGCTTAAAGGATTCCAGATGGCAAAGCAGTGCACAGTAGGAGCTTTGTTCACGGTCCGTGGGCACCTAGGTGGGGAAGGGACAGTGTGAGAGAGGCTGGACGTTATTTTACCAGTCCCTGTCTGAAACTTACGTTTCAAAAACAGTGAATTTACATACTTCTAACCAAAGCACCTTAAGCGAGAAGTCTCCCCATGTCCTCTAGCAACACCATTTATGGGTGAGAACAGCCACTCTGTCATCTCTTAGCAGGTCTGTTTACTGACACTTCACGTGACTTTCAGCACAAGGCACACCAACTTGGGAAAAGAAATTGTCGTATGCCCAAAGACACACCCAGTCACACAGACACAGACTCAGATACACGTGCTCATGCACACACCTCACAGACACACGTAGGAGGAGAGCATCCCAGTCCAATGAAGAATGCAGGTAAAATATCAGCAATGACCAGGGCTGCCATCGGCTCTCTGTCTGCTCTGCCTCTGGCATGTGAGCAAGGCCACAAAACCACTGCAGATGGTTGAGGGGAATCAGCCAGGACCCTCCTACCTTGGCCAGAGGTGGTCTCATTCCATCCCACCCTACATGAGCCTGAGCTCTCCAGTGACAACCTAATTTCAGTCTTGCTCCTAGCCTTTCGCCCTGTGTTAGTACGTCTCTCAGACATGATTCTGGAGTTTCCCCCAGGAACCCTGACTGAACTGACTCTCGGGCTGACCATCTTTACGTTGCCTCAAAAGGCAGAACTGTCTGAGTTCTGGTGTCTTCGAACATATTCCTGATATTAGCCTGGCGATTGTTTTGTGTGTGTGTGTGTGTGTGTGTGTGTGTGTGTGTGTTCCTGTGTGTTGGGGGAGGTATAGATTTGGGCATTTCATTGTTTACTTGAACACTCTCAACCAGAGTATTATTTCTGTGTTGTTTTACAGGAAGTGACCATTTGTTCCTGTTACCTATACAAACAGGATCAAATATTTACCAGGTTAAAATGAACTCACTTTGTGAATCAACTCAGAAGTTTCTTATGAACACCCATGGTGTGAGCATCCAGATAGTTTTTAAGGCAAGTCTGGTTTCCATTTCTCTGACATGTAGGGATTGAAAACATTCTCTTCCTACCTATAGCAAAATTGTGCAGGTACAAGGAGCTAATAATGTAAACCATTTGATAATCACCTATCTTGTGACAGACACCTTAAATACCTTACCTCCAATCCCCTTATAATCCTACATGAGAAATATTGCAATTTGCATTACACAGAAAAGAAAATTGGTCTGGGAAAAGGTAAGACAACCATGCTATGGGCAAAGGAGACTCAGTGGTGGTGGAGCTGGGATTCTGGCCAGGGCTTTGTGGATATATACCTCATGCTCTTTCTGGTATGACTATGCCCCTTCAGAGAGACTTTGGGTATACTTTTTTATATACAAAAGAGTTTCAAAAGAGTGTCAGTAGAGCCTGTAAGTCAAGTACGGTCTCTGAAACATTGGCCAGGATTACCAAGAGAGGTTGCTCATGAACCTGCTTACATTTTTGGTAAGGGAAAAGGGGATGGTCCTGGGATTTTACCCTAGGGCCTCTGAAGCACATATTCACTAGTAGTTACTGAGATAAATACATATGATTCATATTCCATATTTTTTTTTAAAAAAGTTCTTCTATTCAGGTGGGATCTCTTGAAGGAGGGCTTTATCTGACACGGGCCATTACTCCACACGTACATCCTCCATCTCCTTTCTCCTTCTTGTTTCAGCATCCTAGCCCACCCCTGACTGATGAAGAGTCACCTGTCTGACACTTGCTGCTTCTCAGAATGCTGTCGGAAAAATTCTATTTTACCCTCCACCCAAAAACTCTAGTGTCTTTTCAATGACCTGCAAAGTATCTAGGCAGTTTTGTAATCCGACTGGCACTTAGAAGTAAAAGGTGACCAGGGGATAAATTGCTAATATTTATATCTTAATTTCTTTAGTTTGCAGTGTGATGCTGGTATTTGTTAAGCAATAGCAGTGTTAGCAAAGATGATGCTTGTCACAGAAAAATCTACTATGCATTTAATCTAATTTTCGGTATTAGTCTCACACTGGGTTTATGGTGTAGACAATCATTTCTTCTTTTCCACTACTCACTAATTGATTTATTTCATACTATTTTATTGTGTATCTTTCATCATACTCCTGCTTAGAATGGGGTGGGTTATTTATTTATTATTTTTTGAGACAGGGTCTCAGTCTGTGGCCCAGGTTGGAGTGCAGTGATTTTGACTCGTGGCAACCTCCACCTCCTGGGCTTAAGCCGTTCTCCCACGTCAGCCTCCAGAGTAGCTGAGACTACAGGTGCATGCCACCATGCCTGGCTAATTAAAAAAAAAATGTAGAGACAAGGTCTCACTATGTTGCCCATAGGTCTCCATCTCATGGGCTTAGCTGATCCTCTTGCCTCAGCCTCTCGAAGTGCTGGGATTACAGGCACGAGCCACTGTGCTGGCTGTGGTGGGTTATAAATAACTAATAAGTAGCTACAATCATCATATAAATATAATGAAACTGAAAATTGTGCTCGTTCAATCCGCGCATGTTCCTTGACCCCTTCAATTGGAAAATCCCGCTAGCACCGAACCAGCACCCCTTTCACTACAAATACAGCACTTTCTTCTCTTACTCAAGAGCGTGAGGACTGCTACCTGAACAGCCTCTGTTTTTGACAGCCAAGAAATAAGAAAATGTCACTGCAGAAATAGTAACTTGCCTCTAGCTCCTGAGTACAGAGTGGTCTAGTTACAAGGCAAACACTGCGGCAGGTAGCAGGCCGGTGGAACATCTCCTGAGAAGGAGGACTCCCACTGCCACCCACCTGGATGCTGGGATTTCAGGACATAATGAGGCAGCTTTGTGCTTGGGGCAGGAATTGGGGAATGGGGAAATGCTATCGATGCTTCTGCTGCTGCTACTTCTTATCATCAATCATTATTGATATTTTTATGTAAGTTACAGTTCCTGCCTTCTCTCAAATCTCACTGTCTTTTGGGGAGCAAGACAAATAAAAAGCTTACAAAATAGAGTGTGACGTGTCCTCCTCATGGGACAGTTGTGGAAAAATCCTGAGACAATAAATTCGGCTGAGAGGGAAGATTGTTGGGAGTTTGGGCAGGGAGGCCTGCGTTGAAGAGTTTTATGTAGGGAGGATATTTATATTTTTAGAGATCTCTATATTTAAATGAGTCCCAACACAGAATAGCCAGTACCTCTTTAGTAATAAGATTCACTGAATTAGCAGATAAACATGGCCTTCATTTATGTGGGCTATCATTGATACTGGTATGGATCACTTTTCAGAATGACAATTTTATTTCTTAAATTGCCGTAAAGAAATTTCTGATACATAGAACTCCTTGCCATTTCTAATTTTATTATAAAATTTGAGGTGTATTTCCACACGCAAAAAATAAAAATATGAAATTATCTCTCAAGATGCTGTTAAAATGACATATTAAAAGGGAATAATTATTTGGTAAATAATTTTTCAAAATTATTTAAGATGTGACACTTGCACTCCATTTGTGTCTGTCTGTCTATAAGTATGACATGTATTATATCTAACTACACTCAGAGCTGTAGGAAAGGGATTCCACATTATAAGTATGACATGTATTATATCTAACTAGAGTCAGAGCTGTAGGGACGGAATTCCACATATTTTGCATTGGATGGTATTTTAATTTTAGTGCATAGCTCTTACTCTGAAAATGAACGAATGTTTCCCTTTAAAGCTAAAAATGTACCTCTCTCATCCAAAACCTTTTGTTTTATGACATATATTAAGCTATGCTGGTTAAAAGTATTACTGGATATTGATACATGCATTTAAAATTATTTGAGATTGTTTACTGTCAAATTTCCACGATGCATACATGCCCTATTGCAGGAAGGCATGTGAATCACAGAAGGCAGTCATTATAAAATCTTCTTTGGCAAAATGTTGCTTTTTGTCCAGTGGATTCTTTTTAAGTGAGGCACAGGATAGCACAGTCACAAATGCCTATCTCCCTGGAGGACTGCAAATCCACTAGAGAACCACTTTATTCCCTTACTATAGTGTACATCTGGCCGCAATTTGAACTTATACTTTTTTAAACATGCAGTATTGTTTCCCAGTCTTCAAACAATGAAGGGTGAGAGAATGTACTGTATGTCTGAGACATCCAGTGGGGGCACTGCAATGTCATCATGCATTTGTCCAGCTCTTTTACCCAAATGCAACCTCATAACCCATCTATACAACATATTCACAGTCTTCCAAACTGGGTATAATGAGTCCTCTTTCCTCAGCAGTGTCATCAATCCAACAGTTACTGTTTTGAAATGCCTGTCAGATCATCTTTGGTCATGTACAAAGAGCATATTCTAGGGGCCTTATTATGTGGCTAATCTTTGAAAACTGTTTGCTGGGAACAAATTAATGAGATACTGTACCCTCTTCTTTCCCCTGAAGACTCTAGGCTGCCTTCTCCAAGTTAACTCATCCATCGCCCATATCCCAGAACTGTAGCCACCCCGCAGAGGCATCACACAATCTGCATTGCTGTGAGCATTTGTGTCATGCCAGGGCATTTGCATGGGTCATGTTCTCACCTGGGGGCTAACGTTTAGCTATTCCTATAAATACTGTTGCTATATGAGGACAGCTTTAATGAGTGACGGGCAAAAGATAATCCCCAGCAAATGCATCACTTGCATGGCTTTCAAGTCAAATTTATAATGATGGAAAAGTAATTTTAGAAAACATTTCAGTTTGATCACTGTGGAATGAGAGAGCCAGGGCAAATAGTCAACAAATTACTATCGAATGTTTACTCCATACAAGACGAAGTAGAGAGATGAAGATAAACATCAGATCAGACTTTGTTTTCCAAAATCACTCTATCCAGTTTCATGGACAAGACTAACTCACATGGAGCAACATGTTGTGGGGGATTATAACCAAAACTAGAGAAGAATTGTTCTGAGTCCAAAGAGATGACCCAGGAAGGAGAAAGGCAGCGCAGATGTACAAAGGATTACTTTTACTTGAAGTAATTGAATCAGGAGAGGTGTTGTAGACCTGGGATTAGAGCTGAACTGGATCTTGAAAGATGAGAAAGAATTTAAAGAAGGTGGAGACATATGTGTCAAGACAGTATGGGGAATTTGAAGGAGAACTCCAGATGAAGATGGTAGCATGAACAAAGGCTTAATGATCCAGAAGCTTGGCAATGCATAACCAGTCATGGACATATTGAACCAGCAGTGGCATTGTGCTAGGTGCCCTGGAGGAATACAAATTATTGTGTGCAAGCTGCTGTGTTCAGTGCATGGTGGCCACACCCCAGCAGGAGAGCTCAGAGTTAAGTGTAGAGTAATAGTAGAGGTCGCAAAATAATGAATACTTAAAGAGTACTGTTTTCCTAGGGTTGCCATAACAAATTACCACAAATTGGTGGATTTGCAAAAGAAAATTATTTTTTCATATTTCTGGAGGCCAGAAGTCCAGAAGCATAATTCCAACAGGGACACATGATCTCTGAAAGCCCCAGGGAAGAAGCCTTCCTTTTCTTCTCCTAGCTTCTAGAGGCTCCTGGTAGTCTTTGGGACTGCACGGTTCGTATATGCATTACTCTAGTATCTGCTTTTTTCTTTAAATGACCTGTCTTAGGTGTCCTCTCTGGTTTTGATAAAGATATCAGTCATTAGATTTATCCAGCCCTAATTTCAGGATGATTTTCCCCTTAATATCCTTAACTACTAAATCAGCAAAGACCTTATTTCCACATAAGATCACATCCTGGGGTTCCAGGTGCACAGGAACTTTGTGGGAGCACTCTTCAACTTACCACATCAAGTCTATTTGTGCACAAGTTTAAAATTGACCCAAAGAAGTGAGTTTAATCTTGTAGCCCTTCCATACATTTCCATAGAAGAGTGACTTTCTTCCTCTGAAACTTAGTAAAACTAAGTACATCCTTCTTTTAATTTGCTAGTCCATATTCTATTGGGCATCTTTTCTCCAAATAAACTCATGTTGCTTTTAATAAAAAACGATAGAGGCAGGTAAGCTCCTTCCTTGATTATTTTCATAAGCCAGCTGTAGGAACTTCCTTAGCAGCTAGGGTTTCTACAGTACCGCCTTATTGTACACTCTAATTTCCTGTATGTTCCTAAAGATGGTGAACTTATAAAACCATTGGAGACTCACAACCAAAGTTTTATTTATTGATAGGCCTTTTTCATGCTTAAACTTTAAACTTAAAAAAAATGCTGGCCCTCTCCTGAATTTACAATGGTATAAGGATCATGTAATAGCAACTAATACTATGATCCAGCTTCTTGTCACACATACTTCAAAGGTATGGCATATTCTTAGTTTGCTTTATTTCTGAGTTAAGTTTAAGTTGCTCACTCTGAATTGATGGCAGCTAGAAAGACATTGACAATATAATATATTATCCAAACGAAGGCTTTTTTTTTATATATTGACAAGTGGCTCAATCAATAATTACACTAGAACAACAGATGTAAGCAAGGTACTATATTTTCCTGAGCAAACCTATAAGATACATCAGCCAATATATCTATCAAGTCTTATATCTTAGGCCCCCAGCACAAGTCCTGTGTTTCAGCCAAACAGATGTCATTTCTGTTATTTTCTATGCAGTTAAAAGATGTTATATGTATTTTTTTCTCAATCTTGTGACTTGTCACAATACCCACTTAGGTAATGTTTCTTGAAAATGACATAGCATTTAATTATTCAAAGCCAGTATTTATTGAGAACCTACTATGTGCCTGGGCTGGGTACATGTATCTGGGTAAGATACAGCCTTGGAGACTCAGAGAGATTAAGTGTCTATGAAAATGCACACAATAATAAGGGACAGGGACAGGAATGGGGCATGGATTCCTTACTTCAAATCCTGTGATAATTGTACTTGGCACCTCTCTTAAAAGATTT
>NW_012115155.1:6512219-6514132 GCF_000951035.1 Colobus angolensis palliatus | reverse complement strand
GGAATCTATGTCTGCGGTAGGACACGTTGCAAAACAACTGCATACTTCCGCAAATCAGTCAAAAGTCAGTATTCTGAGTTATCCATTTTGAATGGCTAGGCAGCACATTCTGAAATGAATATACGATGGCTCTGCTATTACCTAGCAAGAAGAGATGCTGACAAATGGTTCCTGAGATCCTGGGCCTCCATCACGTTACTCCACATAGCATCCCATCATCCACCAAGTCCCCAGCTTTTATTTTAAAACCGTGCTCAAATGATTTTCCTGGGAACTGACTTACACAAAATGCCAGTGGCTTCAAATCTGGTCATTGTTTAATATCTGGCTCTCCCGGTGGTTTACCTTGGATCCAGATCCACTTACATTTTTCTGTCATGTTACTTAGTAACCTGTGTCCACCCACAAGCATGGCAGATGCTTCATCCATCCGGGGAGCATGTTTAGCAGCATCACCCAACAGGAGAAAGGCTGGACATGCTGTGCAGGAGCCACAAAAGGGAGGCTAGCCCTCTTACCAGCAGAAGCAACAGACACTGGCATGCCATGACCTCTGGAATTTGCAAATGCCTCAGGACTCAGAAAATACATCTGGGAGCAGGAGCAGGGATATTTTGAAGATACATTTACATTTGAAGGAATATTTTCTTACATTTGAGGGAAGAAATGTGTCTTTTGGGATTCTGAGAAAGTCTTGGTCAGCATTCAAGTTTGCTTTAGATAAGGATTTAAATATTGCTAACTTGAGTACTTTTTATATGTCAGGGACATTGAGAGTCTGTGTAGATTGTCTCAGTGAATTCTTATACCACTCTAAGGTAGGTTTTATTAAAATTTTCCAGATGTGAATTCTAAGGCTTAGGACATAAAATGCTGTCCAGGGTGATATCATTAGTAAGTAGCAGGGATTCAAACTCAGATTTGCCTAAATCCAAAGTTCATGATCCAAATCTGTTCATAAAGGAGAATTTTATTAAATACACTTGAATTAAAAGAGACTCAAATGAAACAGTATAATCCTGATCTAGTTTGAATTAAAAATCCTCCTTCCCCATCATCTTCTTATCTAAATCCATGGAGTACAGTTACAGGTTGCTGCCAGCACTGTTATCTACTGTTGAATAAACAAAGGTACTTGTAAGTGGAAAAAAAAATGATTTGGAGTCTCCTATCCTGATTAGTATCCAGTCCACCAACCACTCTGATAAGTATGCCCAATTATTTCTAAAATACATTATTTTCTTTGGCTTCTTTGTTCTTGTTTAAATAAGGAAATCACACAAGTCATTGAACCACAGAACAATATTCTCAACAAATCCTTAATATGTCCATTTATCTGAAGTCCTGTTGATTAGAAAAAGCAAAGAATTATAATTGTCTCGAAGAATTGCAATTGTTACTTTTTACAGTAAGGCAGCTGGCATACCTGCCAAGGAGGTAGTGGAACAAAAATCTTCTAAATCTTCTATTTACTATCAGAAAGGTAAAAAGTTTGAAGAATCAAAATTTATAGGCAAGAAGAAATCAAGATGAAACAAGATGAGAATTAAAGATATGTATGTATCGGTACATATATTTACAGCACACATATATTTATTTAAACAAATTTAAATATATATATAAAAGTATATATGGTAATACCTTAGCATCTTTTACAGGTTCTTGGAAACTGAGTCTTTAAACAAAACAATGTACAATGAGTCCTCAAATAACATTGTTTTCTTCAATATCTTTTCATTATAACATTAATGAGAAAACAATTGATTTTGCTACCCATGATTTTGCTCAAAGTCAGTTTCCAGGAACCCACGGGTGACGTTAAGTGAGAACTTACTGTATTTAAATCTACAAATATAAATACATATAATTTAAGTCTATAAGTACATACATATTTGTTGTACTATTATATATGT
>NW_012115155.1:6475437-6512169 GCF_000951035.1 Colobus angolensis palliatus | reverse complement strand
ACTCTGATAAGTATGCCCAATTATTTCTAAAATACATTATTTTCTTTGGCTTCTTTGTTCTTGTTTAAATAAGGAAATCACACAAGTCATTGAACCACAGAACAATATTCTCAACAAATCCTTAATATGTCCATTTATCTGAAGTCCTGTTGATTAGAAAAAGCAAAGAATTACAATTGTCTCGAAGAATTGCAATTGTTACTTTTTACAGTAAGGCAGCTGGCATACCTGCCAAGGAGGTAGTGGAACAAAAATCTTCTAAATCTTCTATTTACTATCAGAAAGGTAAAAAGTTTGAAGAATCAAAATTTATAGGCAAGAAGAAATCAAGATGAAACAAGATGAGAATTAAAGATATGTATGTATCGGTACATATATTTACAGCACACATATATTTATTTAAACAAATTTAAATATATATATAAAAGTATATATGGTAATACCTTAGCATCTTTTACAGGTTCTTGGAAACTGAGTCTTTAAACAAAACAATGTACAATGAGTCCTCAAATAACATTGTTTTCTTCAATATCTTTTCATTATAACATTAATGAGAAAACAATTGATTTTGCTACCCATGATTTTGCTCAAAGTCAGTTTCCAGGAACCCACGGGTGACGTTAAGTGAGAACTTACTGTATTTAAATCTACAAATATAAATACATATAATTTAAGTCTATAAGTACATACATATTTGTTGTACTATTATATATGTATATATGTACACTATAGACGTAGATGTTTAAAGTATCAACTTTAGCTTAAATAATAAGATCTCCTTCTACAAACATCAGTCTTTATTCGCATCTTTACATTTACATTTAAATAAGTCCATGTGTATGGTTTCAATTTCCAAAAACAAATGGGTTTATGAGATATTCTTATGATTTTGGAAACTTCAATACTTCAAATTTTTTTGTAATTATGCAGTTACTTTTGAAGCCTTTTAACAATGTCATAGAAAGAAAGATTTTGCATTTCCTACGTGATAATGTGACTTTCCATTACACAAAATTGACAAAGCTATTCATTGAGTTGTCACTTAATTGTTTCAGAAATTATTCAATAAATGACAAATGTATTTCAAGAAGAGAACTCAAACACATTACTTGGAACGAGGGGGGAGTGTACGAAGGAATCATTAGTAACAGATTAGCGTCCCCTCCAAAGAAAAAGCAACAAGACTCAAGGGCTTTTTGAGATGCCAGCTCTCTCCAGACACGTCTCAGAAAAAAGATGGCCTGGACTCTGCTGGGCAGGCTGGGCAGTCATCACCCATGAATTAGGGACGTGAACTCACCTATGCACACCTATGCCAGCAGTGCAGCTTTGGTATTTCTGAGTACGAGGGACACAGGAGCAGTAAGCTTGATGCGAGAGGACTTAGGAACAGGCCTGTAAGCAAAGCTTGTCTGGCAAGCATAGGATCTTCCCTTACATTATGTGTTTATTAAGGGGTTTAGGATGCCCCTCTCAAGCTGTGGCTTGGTTCTTCTTTTATACACATGCATATATTCTTAAATTCTCACGTATTTATAGCCCTCACATATAAACACAGTGTCTGAAACACAACATAAGCGTTTGCAAAAATATGCACTAGATAGGGAAGGCCTGGAGGATGCCCAGGCATCAAAGTGTCCACTCCTCAGACGAACGTGGCTTTGGGTCACAGTCATTTGCAACTGCGCTGCATTTTCCTTTCTCTTATCTACATGCAGAGTGCTTCATATTCAAGGGAGGTGCCGTGCCCAGTTAGCTGAGCTGTTCACACGTAGCGGGCTAGCTTGCTTGTGCTTACCTGCTGCGTCTTCTGTTCATCAGTTCTTTCTACTCTGTTTTACAGTCCATTCGTGGAACTCTAGCTCTCAATTATTGTTTCATAAATACAGACAGGTAAGACAAAAATGTGGCTGAATCATTGCAAAATCAAAATAGTGTCTGGGAGAAAAAAAAATCATAGCACTTCTTCTGCTGACAAGTCAGAAACTTCATGCTCTCATCTATGTGCCCATCTGGGCATATTCCTCCATGGTGTACCTGTCCATGCATTCTTCTTACCTCTGACAGGAAATTTCCACATTCTACTCTTGAATCCTCCTTAAGTTAGTACCTGCAGAATGTGCCTAACAGATGCTTGGTACCCTAAATTACAGTCAGATAAGACAGGATGTTAGGGCTCCATGAATCTTTGGGGAGATTTTTGAAAGTACATCTTCCTGCCTACAAAAGGGGGGAAAAAAGCACCCACAGCGTTCAAGTTGAAATAACTCCAGCCCAATTTTTATGACTCCTTCTCTGTACTTCCAATACTCCCTTCCTACAAAGGGGAAAAAAAATCACCCACAACATTCAAGTTGAAATAACTCCAGCCCAATTTTTATGAGTCTTTGTCTGTACTTTCAACACTTAGGGCAGGGGGTGGGGGAAACACTGTTTCTTTTTTCCTATGAGCTCCTGAATCAACTTCTGAAAAATTCTTGAGTCACTAAATTAGAGAATTATTTTCAAGGCAAGTCTAGGGTGTTAGACAAACTTAGGGCCATGATTCAGCTTCTGTCTCTGATTCCAAGAGCAGCCACAGCAGCAGAAGTGGTCTTTGGTTACAAGCCATTAGGAAACCTGCCTCTCATATGCACAGTTGCAATTGGTCAGAGACATGTAACACAAGAGCAGCTCCTGCTCACACTTAACGTCGTTTGCACTCTCTACTTTTATTAGCCTCACAGGATCAGTGACTAAAGTCAATTACCTTTATTTGCAATTAACATTAAGGCCCACAAAACTGGAAACTGTACTTCAGAATAGTAGAAACTTATGGTTACTATATTATGCTTTTCTTCTTAATGTCGATTGTTGTCATTGCAATAATAAATTCAATGAAGCCTGGTTTTTTTTTTCAACTTCAAAAAACATATTTAAGAGCTTCTTGGCTTTGTTGATGTCCCTGCCAGGCCTGGAATACTTCCATTTGGCTAGAGCCAGCTAGACACCTGGGGCCTTGAAATTTGACCTACACTCCTTTTCTTTAGGCATCAGTAACTCCCCCAGGCTCCTCCTCCAGCTCCTCTGTATGCTGCCAGGACTCTGTGCGAATTGTCCTTAATGAGCCTGCTTGGGTAAACTGTCTTCACCTGTAACCACAAGATCTTATTTTTTCCACTGAATATTTAGTTTACTAAGTGAGAGAAAGATTGATTTACTGTTTGCTTTTCCTTTTGTATACAAAGCTCAAAAGAAAGCAAATCCTGAGAGCCAGTGTCCTCTGGGCCTCTCCTCCAGGTGCATCACATACACCTGCCTTTCATGGCAATGACATCCCTTATTGTTGATAATGCTATGTAAAGATCCTTGTGTGGTTCAGTCCATTTCAAGTTTACACACTGTTGCTCAAAGTGAGGTCCTCAACCAGAAGCACCAGCAGCACCTAAGATTTCATTATAAAAGCCAATTCTCAGTCCCATCCTAGGCCTACTGAATACTTTCTGTAGGCAGAGCCGAGCAGGCCTTGCCTTGACAGGTCCTGTGGGGCATTTTGATGCATGCTCATTTTTGAGAATCTCTCCTTTACAGATCATAGGAGGTGACTACCCTCATTACATCCACTTTACAGAGGAAAAACTGAGTGCTTTAGGGTTTTAGTCATTTATCATAGTCACAGAATCCATGTCAGATTTCAAAGCTGAGATAATCTATGTAAGAAAACAACAACAAAGAAACACACACACACACACAATAATTCATCCATGTTAGCTAAAAATTACATAAATAAGGATTAGTTTAAAAATCTCTTCCACTCAGTCATTACACCTAGATAGCATCATTGACTATATTTACGTTTAAAAAATCCCAATACTTTGCTGGACGTTAAAGTTGAGATATTAACTCTTGTCGATGAAAAGAGTCAAACTCTGTAAAATATTTTAAGAGGTTGATTCTGAGCCAAATATGAGCGATCACGGCCAATGACACAGCCCTCAGGAGGTGCTGAGAACATGTGCCCAAGGTGGCTGGGGTACAGCTTGGTTTTATATGTTCTAGGAAGGCATGAGACATCAATCAAACACATTTAAGAAATACATTGGTTTGGTTTATAAAGGAGGGATGACCCAAAGAGGAGGGGGCTTCCAGGTTATAGGTAAATTTAAACACTTTCTGGTTGACAGTTGGTTGAGTTTATCTGAAGTCCTGGGATTAATGGAAAGGAATGTTCGGGTTAAGCTAAAGGATTGCGGGGACCAAGTTGTGCAGAGGAAGTTCTCAGATAGCAGACTTCAGAGAGTGCAGGTTATAAAATGTTTCTTAGACTTAAAAGGGTGCCTGGCTCTTAGTTGATTATAACCTGGATCTGGGAAGGAAGAAAGAAAAACAAAGGGGAAAGGGGATTCCCATAGAATGTGGATTTTCCCCACAAGAGACTGCAGAGTAATTTCAAGGTATGGCAAGGAAATATATTTTGGGTTAAAACATTTTGATTTTCTTCCTTGTTATGCCAGAGTCAGACTGGAAAGTAGGTCATGATATACAGGGTCAAATAAAACCCATCTGAGGAGAATTGATGGTTTGCAGGGCATGACTCCCCAGACCTCTTCGGTAGGAATTTGGGCAAGATAGAAAATCAGAGCTTAGGTTTTGGAGACAGTCACTTTAGATTAAGAGGAATCAGAGTGAGGACTAATAGGTTTATACATATTGAAAATACAATTATAAGTTGGGATTGCCGAGAATCATTAAGCACCTTAACAATAAGATTAATTTAATAGCAGCGGATTTAGGAGAATTAATTTTAAGCTGATCATTCTCCTCATTTTGATATCAGCTGTTGGCTCCTATCCCACTACACATGCAACCAGTTTGTCGGGGACTGCAAACATCTGGTCTCCCCTAGAAAGTGTCCGTATGAATATTAATCCTGAAGACTACACATTGACTCCCTATCTATGTGATGTGTTTAAATGCCACATGTGTAAATATGTGAGTGCATTTACTCCTTAAAAAGGTTAGACCCCATGTTGGGAAATCCTCTGAAACATTTCAGCAAATTCTAGTGTTAAGAAGAGAAAACAGATGGTCATCAGTGAGGAACTTTCAAGAGCTAAATGTGGAGCCAGAGGGCTGGAGGGAGCCTGCTGAAGCTGGGGTAAAGACCAGCTGTTGCTTTCTCAATGCTGATTGGCCAGTTGTTCCCTGTTTCGTTTTCTGCAGTGCTCTATCCAGTGATAAGATCATCTAAAATCAGCAAAAGAGCTTAGGACAAAACCACTGGGACAATTCAAGGGGAATTATGAGCTTTGAGATCCTTTAGTTGACTATTCTAAGCCAGCTTCATAGTGAAGCCCAGGCTTTATCTCCATGTATTTCGCATTTCAACCCACAGGGTAAGCCAAGCACCAGTGTCTGAGCAAGGAAATGTGGAGGAATGGATGCAATGGGCCTGGAAGATTCTAGATATATCCCTGCCCTGGGTAGGGAGAAAGACCTGCTACAGAGATGTTAAGGGACATTTTCAAGGTAATTCAAGCAACCAGTGGTGCAGTGTAATCAGATCATAATCAAAAGCCTCTGCATTTTCCTCTATACTTCATTTCTGTTAGTCTGTGACATTGTAATAACCTGCTTTTGCATTGGTGGTCTCCATTAAATCAGCAGCAAGATTCTGGGCATGCTAAGTTCTTAATTGAGCTTTTTATAATTGCCAAAACTGAAATTAATATCTATATTAAAAGCTTATTAGTATATGTGCATGACAGAACAAAGGAGAGAACTATTTAAAAAATCCTGACAAATATATCTGAGAACATGTTCCTACGTGTAGTCTTTATTATTTAACAAAAAATTAAAACAGAGAAGTGTTAACAAACTTTGTTACAATGGCTAAGAAACAATAATGTATTCGCTTAAAAAGATATGAGGATACTGTTAGTCTACAATTATCTATCCAGTCTCTCTCTTCAAATTCATTTTCTATCACTAACCAGGTATATCTTGTATCTAATTTATTAATTCTTTGTGTCCTTAATACATCTTCCTTTAAGATTTTGCTTATAGCATTTCTCCTGCTGTAAATGCACCTCACTTTCACCATTTTCTCTTCTCAATTTTTGAATGTTTATTGAATTTTTGTAAGACATACAGTACTCTGTAGTTGCTGACAAGCCAATATAACTTAAACATGCTCTCTTCTGGTTCAAGTAGTCTAAGCCCCTCCCATTCATACATTGCCAGGAACACCCTCTCTGAAAAGCTTCGTGCATGTGAACTGCTGCCTTGGTACCATACACAAATATACTGTGTTGCATGTCATTGATTTGTCTCCCTAATGGTTCTGCCCGCCCAGAGATGGGAGAAACCATAGCTTAAGCCCCTTTGTAAGCCTAGCACCTTGCACAGTGCTTGGTGTATAATGAGAGCTTAAAATATATATGTTGATGGTGATAAGATTCTCACTCTCAAATTGTTTTCTGAAATTGGTAGGCTTAAAATACTGTATCAAACAGTGATCAATACTCAGGATGTTCTAGGCCAAACTGGTAGAATAAATGTATATAAATCATGAAGATCAGAGAGCATCTCCCAGAGAATTTGGAAGTCACTCAAGGATGAAATCGGGGAACTGAGGACCAAACTGTATAATCCATTGCTTGAATTGACCTCTGTGTGAGAAAACTGCCAGGCAACAAATGCAAGTCCTTCATGTTAAGGCAGATTCGAGAAAGTTACAGGAAATCACAGACCATCAGAGTGCACAGGCCAAAAGCGTCTATAATAAAGGACTATATGACTGTCTGTTTGGGGAGAGGCAACATAATTTTAGTAAGAGAAAACTGTGAGTTGCATATTAATAAAATATGGAATATTCACAGGAGATGATAGGGTAGAGAAGGGGCTTGGCATCAGCTGTGTCATGAATAGCTGAGGATGTGGGGACAATGAATTACGGCAGAAGAGCCTCACTGACAGTGTGGGAATTGTGCTTATGAAGGAAAGGGCTCAACACTGTGGTTATTCATGGATATAACACGGACAGTACATGGTTCTTCTGGCATATCTTTCAAAAGGACTGCTGACAGGACCTGGTCTGAGTGGACTTAATTAAAGAGGTTCCTTTGTTCCAAACAAGTTTACCCACTTTACCAAGCATTGGCTCACACTACTGCCCAGAGTTGGAATTTTAATATTCGTAATGATTCAGCATGTCTACACACCAATCAGGAAGAGGTTTTGGAGCTGCTAAGATTCTGAACATTGTTGCTGGGTTTGTCCCTGACACACCTTCATGCCTGGTTATTTAGTGAAGCGAGGGACTCTGGCTTGTGCATAAATCATGATGCATCACTAAGTAGCTGGTGGCCTCATTCATGAGCATTCCATTCAGTGCCAGATCAGAAACTCTCCAAATTGGATTTTTAGGGCATGAAAAATTGCTACTGTACATTGCAAAGGTATCCTTTTAGGATTATTTTTCTGAAGCGAACCTTGTGAAATGCAATAAATCTCTTCAGTACTGGTGGATGGATTGTCCCATGCACAATACGTGCTATGTATTGTTTGGTAAATCAATTTTAAAGAGCACTACAAACTATATATTATCTAAAATTTTAGGATTCACAGAAGACCCAGTAAAAGTAAGCATTCAAGAGATTCTCTGCTTCATTGGCCAGGTGTGGTGGCTCAAGCCTGTAAACCTGAGGTCGTGGCAGGAGGATCACTTGGTCCTAGGAGTTGGAGACCAGCCTGGGCAACAAAGTGAGAACCCATCTCTAAAAAAAGAGTTTTAAAAATTTCAGAAGAATTAGCCAGATGTGGTGGTGCATGCCTGTAGTCCCAGCTACTTTGAAGGCTGAAGTGGAAGGATCACTTGAGCCCAGCACATCAAAACTACAGTCAGCTATGATAGTGCCACTGCACTCCAGCCTGGGTGACAGAGTAAGACTCTGTCTCCAAATACACACACACACACACACACACAGAGATATGCATATATACACACACACACACACATATATATATGTGTGAATATATATACATATTCTCTATTTTCTTGATACACCACCTTTAAGCCAGTACTTGATGTTTTAGGCATTGACTTTTTCTGAAAAGTGAAACAAAACAATTTAGACAGTTTTGCAAAACCTTTGTTTGACTATTGTTCTTGTCTTAGTTATAAGGCTTAATTTTGGTGAATTCAGAGTCTGTCTTCTAATTTAAAATTAAAATAAATTAAAAATAAAAAGTAAAAAGCAAAGCTCTCAAGATAATCTCTTTCATCCAGCAGCGTAATTTGATGAAAGTATCAATAAATATTAGTTAGTCACAAGGCAAATTTCCCAGATTTCTGTGAAGTCTTTGCAAAACACCCTGAAATTCTAGAGGGTTTTAGAGAGTCCAAGCACTATTTACAACATATACAAATACAAATAGATATTATTGGTATCTTCACACTTTTATATTTAGCAACATGTGAATTAAACAATAGGACTTAATATTATTCTTAAAGAGTTGGCTTGACAAAGTTAACATTTGAAGTGAGAAAAATAAATCAATTTTGTGAAAATCAAAAAATAAAAATAAAAAATAAATCAGTGTACTAAAAGAGAAACAGAAACTACAGTTTTGCCATCAACTATATTTAGGAATAAATCTTAGTTGTGAAATATTTGCCACCAGTTTCTGGTTGTGTGAGCTTGGATTGAGCTCTGGGAGCTTCAGGCCTCTTGTTCCTGGAGATGTTAACACTGAATCACCAATTTATAAAATGACAGCTTGATAGACATATAGATTTACATTTGCTTACATATGGTGTGTAATGGGTGTTTAGTAACTGCGAGTTATCCCAGTGTTCAGTAAGAGGACACCTATTTTTCCAGGGTTGAGCCTAGTTACTGTACATGACCTATCATGGTATTTCTGCCTAATGTCAGTGTATTTGACTGTTCAAATTGGAAGTTGTAATGTTCCCTCCTCAAATCACTTCTCCTGCCTGTATTTACTTAGTGAAAGGCTGATCCTGAAGCTGCCTCTCTCCCAAGTGCCCTACAGTCACTGCAAGCATCTCTGCGGAGTTCGTTGCTGGAATTTCCTGCCTCACTGTGCATGGAGGACCCTGCATTTCCTTCTCTGCCCATCCAGCAACTTTTACCTGCCTTACCATGTCAAGGCTGTTTGGGATGCAAAGTAGGGTATGGAGAAAGTCTCCTGCCCTCACCCTTCGATTCAGGGAATCCTAGTAATTTTGCAGTTCTCTTAATAATCACCCCAAAATAAGTTCCTGCCATGTGTCTAGTGATACTGGGCACAGGGGCTAAATGGATGTACAAAGAGATCCCTGCCTTTGAGGAGCCTGGAATCATTTTGAAACACAGGTAAACTGACAAGGGCAAGGAAGTGAAAGAGGCCTTGTGCCCACTGCTCATGAGCCCAGAGGAATTGTCATCCCTTGAAATACATCCCAATCCAGTGCTAAGCTGAAAGTAGGTTATTTGGTTCTAAAGAAAATGAAACTCATGATTAAAAAAAAAAAAAAAAAAATTAGGCACAGTAACTCAAAGCTACAACTCAATCTAAAAACAACCAGTCCCGGTGACAAGTACCAGAGAAAACAAAAAAATCCCACATCGATTTGTCCCTCTAAAGTCAACATAAAAACCTTCAAATTGCTCCTCAAAACGGAAGGTGTGCTTATTTCTTATCTCAAACTAAAAGTCAAACAAAACGAAAACCTGTAGTAATTTGCGGGGACCTCACAATTGAGAAAAAAATAAAATGGTCCCCAAAAGACATTTTTTTTTTTCCTTTTTCAACTTTTATTTTAGGTTCAAGGGGTACATGGGCAGGTTTATTTCATGGGTAAATTGCATGTCCCTGGGGCTTAGTGTACAAATGATTTCGTCACCCAGGTTTTGAACATAGTACCAACTAGATAGATTGTGGACTCTCACCCTCCTCCCTACCTCTCCCTTCAAGCAGGCTGTGGTGTCTACTTTTGCTGCTTTGTTTCCATGTATATGCACTGTTCAGACTATTTTTAAAAATGAAGAAAACTTATGCCTTTTATAAATATTATAACCTAATATTACAAGTGACCCAGAATAAAGATGACATTAATGCTATTCTCAGGATTCAGTCTGCCATAACTAATCTTAATCCTCAATTTATAACTGTTTTCAATTACAAACCCAAGTGATGGGTAGGCAATTAGCAAATAACAATGAGTATATAACACAGAAGTTGTTTCATTTTTATCAGTGAAATGCGGCCAACATGGGAATGTGAATGTGAAGACAACACTAATGTAAAGTATAAATTGGCATTGATTTAAGAGGAAAGAATCTGAAAAGGAAAGAATATGCTATTAATTTCCACAACTTCACATTTTACACACATTTGGATTTAAATATGGCGACTTATTTTCTCAACGAAAAGTAATAGCAGCTTACAACTTATTTTATTCAGTGCCTGAGGTTCTGAAGCTACCTCCAGGTGACTTTTGCTATCTGCTTCACCTCCACCTTTTCCTCCATTAATAATTTGCTGACAGCCTTTCACCCACACAGTGAGGTCAAGAATGTGGGGCTGGGATTAGGGAGGGAAGCTCTGTTCTGTAACTTGGAGCAAACTGTCCTTCACTCTGAAGCTGAGGATTGTTTCCAATGACAGAATAATTCCAAATTTTCTATTTGTTTTGTAGTTTTAGTTTTCAATTATTTGTGAATCTATGATAGAGGCTGCTTAGTGGCTTTGAAGTCAGACCAGACATTAAAGATTCCCGAGTCACGAGTCACACATTGGACAACGTTGATCAAATGACGTAACTGAGCTAGCTGTGTTGTTACAAAATATGTGAAGTGCCTGGCATATAATAAACTACTAAATACATCAATAAATACTTAGTAAATAAGTATAATCACATTAATAATCATACTTTGTTGGCACATTTATCTGTTTTTAAATTAATTTTTGTAGATGAGGAAAGGGAGGCTCAGTGAATTCCCCAGTTTACTACAAAAAGGGGAACATACTAAACTATCTTGCAACAGACCTCCCAATTTTCCTAGGAACTGGAGCCATGCTGGGCATGGGCCTTACAAATTGTCTAATTATTTCCAATGGGCACTCAACAGTTATTAAACTACCAACAATCTGGATATTGGAAAATGATGGAAATATACTGTGGTTACCATGAGCACATCTCAGTTTTATTCATTAGAAGGAAAAAGATGTCCTACCCAGATGCTGTCTTCTTGTTTGTACTGTTTCCAGTTGCGCCCTGTGTCACTGAACATCAGGCTGTAACTCGTCACCCAGTCAGAGCTTCCGTATCTTCCCTGCGTGGCCACTGCTGTAATCTCTACTCTGTTTCCCAGGTCCATCTGAAGCCACTGTTGAGCATTGGAATCTGCTGGGGACCAACCGCCAGTTCCTGGAACAGGATCAGAGAGAGAGAGAGAGTTGTAGTAATGTGTCACATAGCTACAATTTTCAGCTATCAAAGGGAAATGAAACAGTGTTCAACTAAGATGACTCTAACCCCAAATGGGCCCTACTCTTCCCTGCGTCTGTACTTAACCCCCTGGTACTTTCCATTCTCCACCTCCATCAACATCTCTCTCATTTCAAAAACTGTATCTTCCATGCTTCCATCCCTATTCCCTTAGTCATTATGACTTCTATCTTACAAACTCCTAGTGACATTTGTTTTATTTATTTTTCTTCTTACAATTTCAGCCTTTGATTGCAGATATATATGAACTAGGCTTACATGCTCTCTCTCTCTAATATATCGTTTCTTCTTTTCTTCCTTCTCTTCCTTCTTTTAGTGTTCTTTCATTACCTTCTCTCTCCTCTGTCTCTGAATATTTTCCATGAACCTATCATGGGCAAGATATTGTGCTGCAGATACAAAGATGAAAGAACACCAACTATGCCTTTGTATCATTCATTTATTCGGCAGATGTTTGTTGAGCACCAGGAGTATGCTGGGTGCTGAATAAAGAGAGAGATGCTGACAAAAACATATAAAGTGATGTGAAAGAAACTATCACAAGAGATAAACAGCAGGTACACAGAGCACAGAATGCCTCAGGAGCTCATCAGAGAGGCCTTCTAGAGACCGCCATAGTAGAGGTGAAGCATGAGGGAAGTGCAGCCAAATCCCAGGAAAAAAAAGGGTGGCAAGTTCGATGGAGATTAGCCAGGGAAAAGGGAACAACATACACCAAATCTCAGAGGCATGACAGTCTCTAACATTCTTGAATCCTCGTGTGATTCAGTATACCTAACCTGCAGGGACATTCTGACATACATACAAAAACTGTTTTGGCCTGAGAATTTTGTATTTCTCACACCTGAGGTTTGCAGAAGATCAATATTAGTTCTCTCTTAGTTGGAAGACTTGTAGCCTAAATTTGCTGTTTTTATTTCACATAGGAATAAAAAAGACAATATATTCACTTATACTAATCCCAAGTTTCACAAATCTTCTGAAGCCCATGTGGGAGCTACTGCAGACTGTATTATGCCATGGGTAGGGATAGCATAGAAGCAACTCAGGACATCAAGTAGGGAGAGGTAATTGAAGTTTTCGTTTAGAGGAGTTAATCAATAACCTTTTTCTTTCAATCTAAGTCATTGAAAATCATTTCTAGCGATGTTTCAGTCTACTTTCTCGCCACCTTGGAAGGAGTCATTTGGACATCTCCTTGGTAACTGAGAGCTTTCCAGAGCCCCAGCTCCTCCTGCAGAGTCTCTCATAGTACAGGGCGGCAATATAGACAAAGTGATAGAGGGCATAAAGTCAATCCTATTCTGTCTTTAAGGATGGAAAGATAGAGCACTTAAAGGTACATCTTACAAATTGTGGTTGATTTTCTTCAGTAAGCAGCTAGCCCTTAGCAGATTTTGTTTGAGAAAAGTTTTGGTTTTTTTCCTTTTTTTTCCTCACCATTCCTGAGAAGATTCAAATGCAGGAAAGAAGGGGAAGGGAATGTGCTCAGCATCTATTGTGGAATGTGTTTTATTAAGTGTTTTTTATGAATACAGTGGCAGATATGGCAGATAGTTACTAATATCCATTCTGTCTTCCTTCTGTGGTAATAGAATTGTAGTGAGTGCATGGCTTAACGGCAGTTTTCAGCTTTCTGTACTTTTATGGTTATGGCCATGTAGTCAAGTTCTCTCCAATAAGAATGTGAATGGGAATAATTTGTGCCACTTCCAGGCTAGCGTGCTCCTTCTCCACTTGCTTTCCTCTTCCACTGATGGATGCAGCCGACAACAAGATCTAGATGATGGCAGAATCACAGTATGGAAAGATCCTGGATCCCTGCATCATCACATGGAGGAAAGCACTTGCCTACTTGAACACATTCACCTAGTAGATGAATGAGAGCTAAACACCTATTGTGTTTAAGTCAATGTGCATTGGACTCTATTTGACACTGCAGTTTTGCCTACTTGAATAAATATACAATATCCTTTTAAGTAAATAGCATTATCTCCATCATAAAGTAGAGAAAACTGAAATCCAGCAAGTTTAGAAAATTTGGCACCCAGGATTAAAACATAGGGTAAATCCAGCTATTTGCAATTATCCTTCAACAGAAAACAAATAAAAAAAAAAAAAACAGGTTATAAAACTCCAGAAAATTAGTAAGGAGGAAAATCACTGGAAGTGGGTATTTGAGCAGAGATTCTGAGATGCCAGATCCAGGGGTATATTTTTATCATTCAACTCTGTCTTCCTCAACATATTCACAATTCCCATTCCCCTCTGCCTTTCTCTAGCTTATCAAAATTGACAGAGAGGCTTATAGAGAGGGAGGTTTTACATTTCAAAAAATCCAAAATTATTCTGAACATATTCTTTATTTCTATTCAATGTCTTCTGCTGCCCATTTCATGAGGCTGCATTCTTTCTCAGTAAAAAAAAAAAAAAGAAAATGTTGTTGAAATGGTCTTCTCTCAGCAATATTAAAACATGATAGAAAATAAATTTATATGGTGATTTTATCTGTAGTGAATATATGAGTGATTTTATACTTTTCTGATTTTTGCATATAACATAGCTTCCATTATCAACATGTTATTCTCTTATAAGCTGAGAATTTTATTACTCATATGTGATTTATTGCATAAAGAATATGTACAGCAATTTGGGAGCTGATGGTTTAATATAGGACTTCTGATGTTTCTGTGACCACCATTATTTTTAAAATGAAAATTCTTAAGCCTTAACTATTTCTCTTTTACCCTCAATAGTTCACAACTAGACTTCCTCATCATGCTTTAAAGCTTTTCCTTCATCTACTCTAATTAGCATATGGTAAGAACTTATGTGAAGAATGGAGACAAGGAACTAGAATGACAAGAAATTTTGCCTTGCAAAGAATAAAATAACAAAGGACTGATCAAAACTAAAGCAAACCAAGACAAACCACAACAAAAAACAGAGAATGATTTAACATTAAAGTTTCTGCAAATTTGTCTAAAGAAAATCACATCTCTCTTTTTCCCACAGTAAAAAAAAACTTAACTTATTAATCTTCCCCAAATTAACCAAAATGGAATAGTTGTTGTTAGCATTCATCAACACATCATGTTAAAAATTTTCTGAGCCCAAGAGCTTCAGCCAAAGCTCTTCAAACGGAGAGATGCTATCTGGGTGATAATTGCCGAGGACTCTTTCCTGCTGTTGAAGAGGCTCCCCGCATTACAGCTAATAGGGAAGACACCCGGGTTGCCATGGTTGCTATGGCAAACGTTTTGTTCTTTCCACCAAACAATAAATGTGTTTTCACAAATGATGAGAGTAGCCTGAAGAAACTATTTGTAGTCGCTATAAAAACGCACTGCACCCACACTAGCTCCTTGTTTCTGAATTATTCCTTAAATTGGGGGTATAACGCACACACAAATAAATGCATTTGGCAAGTTGAAGGAATCAACTAAGGCAATGCTGTCTGTAATTTTGGGTGATGTATCAATG
Source organism: Colobus angolensis palliatus (assembly GCF_000951035.1). Classification (NCBI taxonomy): domain Eukaryota; kingdom Metazoa; phylum Chordata; class Mammalia; order Primates; family Cercopithecidae; genus Colobus; species Colobus angolensis. Next base: position 6,497,189 of record NW_012115155.1, on the reverse strand, counting down.
GCTATTAAACACAAAAATTCCTGTTAAACTCTGCAGTTTAAATTTAAAGGATATTTAACAGAAGTTTACATTTAAAGGGAAAACTTGCATTTAAAGAAAAAATAATCTTAGGCCGGGCGCGGTGGCTCAAGCCTGTAATCCCAGCACTTTGGGAGGCCGAGACGGGTGGATCACGAGGTCAGGAGATCGAGACCATCCTGGCTAACACAGTGAAACCCCCTCTCTACTAAAATACAAAAAACTAGCCGGGCAAGATGGCGGGCGCCTGTAGTCCCAGCTACTCGGGAGGCTGAGGCAGGAGAATGGCGTGAACCCGGGAGACGGAGCTTGCAGTGAGCTGAGATCCCGCCACTGCACTCCAGCCTGGGCGACAGAGCGAGACTCCGTCTAAAAAAAAAAAAAAAAAGAAAAAAGAAAAAATAATCTCACCTTAGAGCACAACTGGAATTGTTCAAATATTTGAGGAGCAAAAAATCCAAAATGATTTGGAGGCTATGTCTTAGTTATTTCTAGCATACTCCAAACCTCATACTCTGCAAACTGTATTATCTGACTCTGGAGGAAAAGATGGAATAAAGAGATGCTGGACCAAAAGTTAGGCGATTTGATTCAAGACCCAGCTCCTTTCCTGATGTTACACTAGATGAGAAATTCTCAAATGAGCTCCATCATGCAAACAGGATAGTTGGCAGCATTTCCAAGATCATAAACTGGGAAGTAGTAATGCAGGAGCTCCAGACGCAGGAAACCTGGATCCAGCACCCAGGTCTTCCCTGGGCTCTAAGTGGCCTCTCAAGTGCACCAACACATCCCTCAGGTCCTCATCCTCCTGCTGCCTCATAAGAGCAATTCTCACTAGAAACATAATTCACCTTGACATTGTTTCCAGTATCTTAGTTGATTCTCATGGAAATCAGCAGTAGCATTTTAAAAATTTTTTCAAAGCAGTCTCAATGGGCCAAGCAGCTAACCCAGATGTATGGCTAAAGACTGCACTCCAACACAGTCCTTCTAATTTCAAGTCCCTGCCTGAGGTTTCAATAGGAACCAACATCTTAAGAAAGCAAGAACAGACTTGTATGGAGAATTCTAAGCAAAGATTTTTGGGTTTTTTTTTTGTTTTGCTTTGTTTTGTTTTTTGAGACAGAGTCTCACTCTTTTGCCCAGGCTGGAGTGCAATGATGTGATCTCGGCTCACTTCAACCTCTGCCTCATGGGTTGACGCGATTCTCCCACCTCTGCCTCCTGAGTTGCTGGGATTACAGGTGTGTGTCACCACGCCCAGCTAATTTTTGTATTTTTAGTAGAGACGGGGTTTCACCATGTTGGCCAGACTGCTCTCGAACTCCTGATCTCAGGTGATCTGCCCGTCTCAGCCTCCCTAAGTGCTGGGATTACAGGTATGAGCCACCATGCCCAGTCGCAAAGTTTTAAGTAAGAAAAACAAAACAAAATGAAACCAGATCTCCTGCCTCCTCCAGTCACTCCATGCTCACTTCTTTATACTAAGGCACTTACTGCTAATCCTGCATTCCAAACTGCACACACTGGGATAGGCTGTAAGCATGAAGCAGAATAACCAGTAGAAAATGCAGAAATTCCTCAGTTTCTACACTTATTTCCACTTTTAACTCAAAAAGGGAAATGAGAATTGACTGATGTCACACATTGGAAATGGGCACAAAATGGATTATATACAGGTCTCTGCAAAGTGATATTTCATAACTGTCTTTCAAAAAAAGAGAGTACATTTAGTCCAAGACCAACTGGAGTTAAAAGTGTCATACACACACACAGCAACATAGCATTTTCACACCTTATCTGTTTTTTTTTTTTTCTTTCTTTCTTTCTTTTGACGGAGTCTTGCTCCTGTCACCCAGGCTGGAGTGCAATGGCATGATTTTGGCTCACTGCAACCTCTGCCTCCTGGGTTCAAGCGATTCTCCTGCCTCAGCCTCCTGAGTAGCTGGGATTACAGGTGCCCACCACCACACCCAGCTAATTTTTATATTTTGAATAGAGACAGGGTTTCACCATGTTGGCCAGGCTGGTCTTGAACTCTTGACCTCCAGGTGATTCACCCACCTCGACCTCCCAAAGTGTTAGGATTACAGGCATGAGCCACCACCCCTGGCCACACCTAATCTGTTTTAAAAATACAGCCTGGCCATTTTTTTTTAAAGCCTAAAATAAACCCTATAGGAAACACGTTTCCCAGGCAGGTACTTCTCCTGCCTTCCAGAAGGCCCTATGAAACTACAAGCATATTCTCACCAATTACTGTGAGGCTAGTTTGAATCACTAGCCATATCTTTAATTATTAAACAATCGGTGCCTCTGTAAGTAAAAGTTCTAGATGTTTTCGGGACACAGCTACCTGGTAATGTGTAGGGAGACTCCCTGAAACTATTGCTACGGAATAAAGGATGAAATGTTCCTGATTATTGTAAATACAAAATTGCATGTAGGATTCTGTAAAGACAATGCCAGTTTGGACTGCCAGAATGAGCCAATAGCGTGTGATGTGCTTCCCCCTGCAGACAGCCTATGAATGGATGTGCAGTCAGGGAGGTTTCACATCACCAAGATTCCTATCCCAGAAAAGCAGATGTTCATAGCTCTGGGAATGGAATGTGACCCTTGTGGAGAGCCTATAAACGGATGCATGGGGGGGCGCCTCTCCATATGGATAAGGCTATAAACGCCCTCATCTTGCTGCAGCTCTTCTAGGCCTCTTTAGGGTTAAGGCATACTCCTGTCTGAGAATTTCTGGTCTAACCGGTTGTCTAGCTTCACGTCCTGTTTCTATGGACTGTTTGTAACCAGCTTTTGCTGCAACTGTTACTGCCGATTAATATCTTGCTAATCATAGGTTATGGAAAGACTGTGCTTCTGTTTTAAGGCTCTGTTAGAAATTACTGATGCACACACTATATTGCAAATTCTTATCTCTGTATACCGTACCTCTGCATACAGACGTTATGTTAAAGAATTACTTCATCCCCATGTGACCATCTCACCTCATAATCAAATGACCCTAAATCCCTCACTAACCTATCCCCGCCCTCACTAAACTTAATAATAAATGCTGGTATATCCAGTGCATTGTTGGCACTGTGGGACCAGAAGGTGGTGACCCCTCTGGACCCAGATTTCACTATCTTGTGTGTGTCTATTATTTCTTGACCTGCCAATCTGCCTGGGAACTAAGAGAGAGCCCCATTGCATTGCGTGCTGCTGGCCAGATCCTGCAATAGTAATGGTAATGAATAACAGAAAGACGCTGTCCCATAAATATTGAACATTATGCAGTATGTGTAAGAGTAATAACAACATTCATAGACATGCTTGTAGCACTCAGAAGGGCTTCCTGCTCCTCCCCGTGGAACAGGATCACCCATGTGTAACAGGACCTGTGGCTGGGCAAGAATCTTTGAGGCGGAAAGCTGTTGGCAAGAACCCTGCGCATAATCTTTCTGCTCCTGGGCAGGTGCAGAAGGGCTAAGATACTGCAGCCTGGTCCAGGCCATGCCTCCTGCACTTCCCTTTCCACATTAATTTAGGGACTAAGGAGTTAACCAGGGGAAAATAAAGTGGGAACTTGGCCAGGCACAGTGGCTCACGCCTGTAATCCTAGCACTTTGGGAGGCCAAGGCAGGCGGATCATCTGAGGTCAGGAATTCAAGACCAGTGTGGCCAAAATGGTGAGACCCCATCTCTACTCAAAATACAAAAATTAACAGGGCATGGTGGTGTGTGCCTGTAATCCCAGCTACTCGGGAGGCTGAGGCAGGAGAATTGCTTCAACCTGGGAAGCAGAGGTTCCAGTGAGCCAAGATCATGACACTGCAAATCCAGCCTGGGCAACAGAGTGGGACTCCATCACTAAATAAATAAATAAATAAATAAATAAACAAACAAACAAAGTGGGAACTTGCCAACACACCATGTGGGTTGCAAAAATGATAAAAACCTGTAAGAGAATCTGGAATGACCCTGATTGAGACCAGTCTGTAGAAAACAACAAAGGAGCTTTTAAGAGGAGATTCACGTAAGGGAGGGGTAAGTTTGGATAATAATCAGACCTGGTTATCATTGTCCGATTACAGAGTCTGCCTAAGGAGTAACGTCTCGGGAGAGTGGTTCTGTGTATGACTTAGTTTGGGTTTCCTGGAAGTCAGCTATGAAACAAGGACTTGAAGGCAAGTAGTTCATTTGGGAAGTGATCCCAGCAAGATGAGACAGAGCGGAAAGGAAAGCCCATCGGTGGGACAGCATCAGGCCATCTTCCCTGTGAGTGAACTTCATCTCACTGAGATAGGAGGCACCGCAGGGTTATCTCATTCGAGTGGGAGGGAGCTGGGGTTTTTAATACACCAAATTGGTCAGGTATTAATTGAGGGCTTCTGGAGAGCAGGGTGGCATCTAAAGCACAGAGAGAAACACCGAGAGGAGAAGTTCAGCTACTAGGGTTGAAAGTGTTCCTGATGAGGATGTTCTCAGGTCTCTATCCAGATCCTCTCTAGCAGGTGAATTCATCCTCCAGCTGTGGGTGCTAGATGACAGCTAGAACTATCCCCTTTTCCAGAGATTTGTCCTTGGCCAAAGACAAGCCTTCTTGCCTGGGAGCTGTCACTTCCCCTGTCCCCAGCTCAGCGAGTGTCGACTGATACAAAGTTCAAAAGACTGGTTGGTCCCAGTGTCTCAATGACAGACTTTATAGTGTAGTCTGATGTGGCATCTGAAGGAACCTTGACTCAGTGGAGACTATACCCTTGCTAGCTTTCCCCTCTGCCTTAATGCCCTATCTCCAGAGAGCACCGCCCCAATAATTACTTCCCCAAGAAGCCCTGTCTCTGCTCATCTTCCAGGATGCTGGCTTTTGGCTGAAATGGTGAAGTCTGAAAGATATGACCACCAACAGCCTCTGAGACAGTGTGTGCACCTGGCTTCACACTGGTGTGTCTGTCAGTGTCTATGGTGAGAAAGCTGTGTTATTATTTTGAAAGATGCTCAGTACTCAGACAGTTCTGCTGATGTCCTCCAATAAATATCTTCCCTTTGGAAAAACGGAGCAATCAAGACCTTGATGGAGCAGGAAAGGAGGTCTGCTGCCTGTTTCATAGTTCAGAAGTTATAAAAGAAGTGAGGGGATTTGGCAGAAGGGCAGTCTGAGCTGGGAAGAATTCGAGTTCAGTCCCAAGATGGATATTCCATATTCATGACCCCTATAGACCAAGGGCTGATTCATGTGTGGATAAAAACACCCAGGCGTTTTAAAAAACTTGGATGGGAGGGTCATGTATATAAAACTTAAAGACTTTAAAACTAACTGTTCAATATGGAAGTGAATATTTAAATTTAAATTTCACTTAAATTAAAAATTGAATTTCTTAGTCACAGTAGCCTCATTTAAATGCTCAATAGCCAAGTGTTGCTAGTGGATACCTTGCACAGCACAGCTATACATATTTCCATCCTTGCAGAATTTTCTATTGGCCAGTGCTGCTGTAAAATTTCTCTTATAAAATGAGTAGAAGCTCAGTTCCATTTTAACTTGGCAAATCAATACACTCCAACTCTGCCCATCTGCTGCTCAGGCCTAAGAGATTGTTAGTGGATTCTAGTGGATTATGTATACCTGATTTTATATATATAGATATATATGTACATATATATATATATATATATATATATATAAAATTATTGAGTTCTTGCCATGAGTAAAGCAGTGTAGAAGATTCAGCAGCAGGGTAAAACATTGTATGAGATTCAGCAGCAAGGTAAAATACTGTTCCTATTTTTAGGCATATAGAGAAAAATTACTCTCCCAAGATTATCAAAGGGAAAAGGGAGACCTGGAATTGGAAGTGATTTGAAACTGCAGATGTCATACTGATGACATTACCACTTACATTTTTTTTTTCTCATGAGCAATATACTTTATGCACAGTTGAGCATACCACATTTAACTTAGATTCTTGGTGTAATTTTCTTTTAAAAGACAGTGTCTGGTCAAATTCTGGTGTTTTTGAGTTTAAAAGGTCACTTTCCACCTTGTGACTTTGGACAGGTAATTTCCCTACTCCTATAAAAATAGTATGGTTAGTGTCTAACATATCAAGGATAAAATTATATATGGTTAGTGTCTAACATACCAATGATAACATTTTATATATATATATATACACACACACATATATAAAAATATATATAAACTCACAGGCATCACAACTATGGACACAAAATGATTAAATATGAGTGTATCGAATTGCATTACTCTGAATGAGAGAGAAAGGAGAGAAAGAGGAGAGAGAGAAGGAGAGACAGAGCGAGAGAAAGGGATAGAATGAATATTTATAGACATGGTTGATTATTCTCTTACTTCATATCAGATGATTAATCTAAATTCAGCGATGGTAATTCCATCCTCCTTGACTGTGATTGTTTCAGGACTGGATGGATGACCAAATTATGGGAGCTGGTGAAATAGGAAAGGGTGATCCTGGGTCTTGGGTCCTTGAAGAGTTTCAGTGCTCTAAGGAGTGGTTCCCAAACTTTTGTGAGCATCAGAATCATTTACGGAACTTGGGAAAACATAGGTTTCTACTGCCAGAATTCCTAATTTAGTAGGTTGGTGTGAGTCTAGATAATCTACATTTTTATCAAGTTCCTAGGAGATGTTCATTATGCTGCTATTTCAGGGCTCACACTCTGATAGCTTAAAAAAAACAAGCCACAGGAGGTCGTGGTCTCATTGATTCCCAGAATGTTGTAAATCTGGCTGAGATGCTGGGCAGGCTTATCAGTTCCAGGACAATGCTGCCACTGAGGGTGGTATTGTTGAATTAAATCTGCCAGCCCTGGAGCCTGCCCTTTTTGAGAATTTCCTTTTGTTTTTAATAATTAATTTTTACCTTTAATCCTTTTGTAATGAAAAAAAAAATCCCACAGATACAAAAAGTCTCACAAAACGAATGTTTAGCTTAATAAAGTATTATAGGGCAAAGACTCTTATAACCACCCTGTTCTGGAAATAGAAATATGAATGCTTTTCAATCTTTATCTGAATAATTTAATATTTTTCAACCAGCATGAGCTGGATTCTGTTATTTACACACAGAAGCACACTAATAAAGATACCCCAGAACGCTTTCTGATTGCTGTGGATATTTTTGTAGAACAGATTCATTAGAAGCCAGTCCTTAGCAAAACAAATGATAAAAGTTCTTTGATAAAATCTGGATTTTTAATGCAACATGTTCATTGGCTAGAAAATTAAGGTCCAGACATGATCAACCAATTGCATAGATGAATATAACTGGAATAAGCAAGGAGTGAGATACTCAAAAGGAGAAATGAGGAGGACATCACCATAAAAGAAAAAGTCTTCAAATTGAAAATCTGGAGAAAGATGAACTAAAGATTAACTCCGATTTTCTGGTTCTTTGGCATTTGTTATATGTTACCATTTTCACTTCTCATGGTGAATCCTGTAAACCTTAACTCATCTTTTTAAGGACATGTCCACGATGTTTAACTGAAAGACTTCTTCCAGAGAAGAAGACTCCAGTATCCAACAACATATCCAGTAGACTCCTTCTAACTATTCCTGGTTAGACAAAGAACCACACAGTGTTCTAATTGAACATATCTTATTTCCTCCTAAATGTGACACACGTTGAAAACATTGTAAACTGGCATTGTAAATTGCTGTTGTAAACTGCCAATCACTAGACAAATGTAAGTCACTAATAATCATGCTTTAATTCTATTCTTACAGTTTTGTTACAAGGCTTTAAGTTAAATTCAAAGAACTAATGAATTAAAGAAGCTCTTGTCTCTTTGCAAAGTGTTAGAAACATGACAGTGGTGGCTCTCTGCATTTCATGGAGTGCTATTTAGAGGTCATCTCAACCTGGCCCTTCAAAGGAAGTGACTTACAATCAAGAAAAAAAAAAGTAAAGAATGAAGTACATGGATTTCGCTTCTTTCTTGGAACGTCCTTTTTTTTGTGCCAAATGGTGATGTTTAAATCTTTGAATTATTAGACAGAAAAAATTTTCTACAATCCCCTTCCTTCTCCTCCTATGTGGTTTTGCAATTAGCCAGCCTGAATAGAGGGCTATCACATTGGATTTGTCTCCATCTGAGACAGGGTCCCAAGGTTCCTATTAAATAGCAGAAGGTTTCTGTCCTGTATCTTTCGATGATCTATAGCTGTCCTAGTAAAAGAGGCCTAGGACATTGTTGAAGTATCCAGGTCAAGGTTAGTTTTTCCCTCAGGCATATTATGCCACATTGAGATTTTAGGGGCACTCAAAAGGCAAGATATATAGATTTCTCTTTCTTCCTTGATGTCTGAAAATCTTTTCTTTTGGTTAAAATACTGAGAACCCTAGGGGAATACCAAAATTACCTGAGAGCTAATTATGTCAAGAGCACCTTTATTCAGGCTAAGATCTCACATCAAGATCAATAAAGAAATTGATTAATGAGGGGTAGATTCAAATTCAAGCCCTACTAAAATTAGCTGTGTAGTTTTGAGCCACTGACTTAACCTCTCTGACACTGTTTCCCCATCTTAAAAAAAATGAGGAAAATATCAGAGTACTAAAGTGATGATAGAAATGAAGAACCAATGTTTTTGACACCGTTCCTTCTTTTTCTACTCTCTCCTACCCCTAAGATCCAGAGTAAGTAAGTCATAGAGGTGAGAATTGAAAGAACAAAAGGTTCAATGATACTCTAGAATGCTGCATCTCAAATTTTAATTTGCAGATGCACCAGCTGTTAAAGCATGGGTTCTGATCGAGGAGTCAAGATTCTGCATTTGTAACAAGCTCCTGGTGGATGTCCCAGCTTCCACCTACCATACACAATTCGAGTGGGAAGGGAGAGTGTGATGCACCAGAGGAAAGCATAGATTTGTCCCATGCTTGGGGCCGCTAGGACAGGACACAAGAAAGGAAAGGTGCTGAAAAGAGAGAAGGGAGGTTCACAGGGAGAGGGGGTAATCCAGTGACCGATTTCTGCATAGCTTACTGTCTTTTAAAATAGATTAGAGGCTGGGCACAGTGGCTCATGCCTGTAATCTCAGCACTTTGGGAGGCCAAGGCAGGTGGATCACCTAAGGTCAGGAGTTCAAGACCAGCCTGATCAATATGGTGAAACCCCGTCTCTACTAATAATATGATAATTAGCCGGGCATAGTGGCGTGCACCTGCAGTCCCAGCTACTGAGGAGGCTGAGACAGAAAAATTGCTTCAACTTGGGAGGCAAAGGTTGCAGTGAGCTGAGATCATGCCACAGCATCCCAGCCTGGGTGACAGAGTGAGACACAGAGTGACATGTGCGTGTGTGTGTGTGTATGTGTGTGTGTATAAATAAAACACAGTAGATTAGATCTATATTCTGTGGGGCTTAATAAATCCAGATAGAAGACTCATGTTGTCTCCAGAGAGCAGACGTTGTAGTGTTGCTTGTAAATTGGATTCCCAGGATTTTCACCTTGAAATCTGGAACAAGTCCCTGGACAGCTGATATGCTAATTGTGCAAATGAACCCTGATTTCTGCTTGCTCTCGACCCTAATCTCCTCATGGATGGTCTAATGACATCAAGATGAAAACCAACTTCAGAAGACTTTTAGGGTCCTTAGCATTTTGTAACCAGTGCTGCCCAAGGAAGTGGTAAGGAGGGTGGTAAGTGCGCCTGGAGTCTGTGCCAAAGCAGGAGGTAAGGATTTTAAATCTTTTTATCCATCCTTGAACCCAGGAAGCTGAAAATGCCTTGACATAAGAAATCAAATTCTCCATGGCAACAAAATTGTCATTCTAGAAACACACAATCTCAACTTACACAGGCAAGCATCTCAGAAAATATATTGAATGAGGAAGATGGATTAAAATTTTAAGGAACAAATGATAAACATAATTGTTTTCAAACTCTATTTGGAAAAAGAAAAAAAAAAAAAAAACACATGCGATAGAAAAATACAAACCTCTCCTCTCATGGGGCCAAAGACGTCTATTTCTATTTTCCTTTTAATCATCTAAAGTAACTTAAATCCTTCCCCCTCATTTTCAAGAAGGCCTAACCCACAACTCCGTGGCTTCATGCTATACCACCAGCCCTTGTACTTCCTGCTCACAGTAAGTGCTTCTCCGAAGCCCAGCTGACTCTCATACCCAGATCAAAAGCTTTCTTGCCACAAAACAAATCACATTTGACAAAGACTGAACCATCCTAAGCCACAATTATATAGATTGACTTGGCAACCTAAGTTAATGGTGATCTGACCTCCAGCTTAATGTATTTTGTCATGTTTTTTTTTTCTTTTTCTTTTTTCCAAAAGTAATTAGTTCTCTTCCTTGCTTTTCATTTTCTTTGTGTGTGATGGGATGAAGGCTGAAGCGTTTGTGGAAGTGAGAGAACAAAAGTTCTATTTGGCAAATCCCTTCTATCGATGAGATAGCAGCATGGAGACTATTACAGTTGGGTTTTAACTATTAATCCCTGCGTCGTGTACTGGATTGCCCACACCTTGACTGACACAGAAATACCTACAGGCCAACGGCTATTTCTGAGGTTGTGTTTTCTCTCAGAAATAATAGTTTGTTATTGATGGAACTCATTAAACTTGGTTTACTCAGGGTTTGGGGAGCTTGTCAGATAACATTTGCCCAGCACGTTTTTCCTTCAGTCTTTATTTAAATGTTTGAGTTGGTCTCTTCTCCTGCTATGGCAAACTGATCAGCTGTGCACACTTTCTTCCTGGGTATGGGGCAGACGTGTGTCTACCTGAGTTCTGAGTACATGTTGGGGGAAAGTGTTCCTTCGTCATTTATGTTCAGTGCTTGCCAAGGTTTCATATAATTATCAAGGGACTCAGCAATTTTCAGTGGTGTCCAAAAACTCCCAGGGGAGCTCGTCAGTGTGAAATAGTTCAGCACTGATGAGGTCCAAGGATTTTATTGAGTACACTCCATCCTTTTGAGGGGGATGTGATGCTCTGAAAGTCATGGGTTTTACCATTTAAATTTCATCCTGAGTGGGATGCCCAGCGAGATGCCGGGATGTTCCTTGACAAGAGTGTTGGAAGACTGAACGGTGCGGAGCAGGAGAAGTTCACTAATTATGGTGATAAATCAACCAATGAATACATGTGTGTTAAGAAAACACTATCTAAACTTTGAAATCGTAAGAAAATATAGTATGATCTTTCAACATCATCCTGGAGCAGTTTTAAACAAACCCACGTAACAATTATTTAATTCTCCAGAAAAACGCACCTGTCGTTTAGTTTGGCTAGTTCCCGGGTGAGTAGAGCTTAGGTACTGTGAAGTTGTCACATGCTAATTTATAAATGTGTGTCCAATAGAGAAGATATAACCCCCAAGTTTTATAACCCTGTAAGACATTGTGATGGTTAGTATTAGGTGTCAAGTTGACTGGGTTAAGGGACATCCAGACAGCATGTAAAGTGTTATTTTTGGTTATATCTGTGAGGGTGTTTATGGAAAATATTGGCATTTGAATCAGTAGAAACATTCACCCTCGCCAATGTGAGCAGACACGATCCAATCCACCGAGGGACCAGATAGAACAAAAAGGCAGAGGAAAAGGGAATTTCTGTCTCTCTCCTGGGGCTGGAATATTCATCTTATTTTGCTCCTGGACATCAGAACTCCAGCTCCTTGAGTCCTTGGGCTCTGGGACTGATACCAGTGGTTCCCTAATTTCTCAGACCTTGGACCTCAGATGGAGGGTCACACCATTAGTTCCCCTAGTTCTCAGATCTTTGGACTCACACTGAATTACACCACTAGCCTCCCTCTTCTCCAGCTTACAGACAGCATATCGTGGGACTTCTTGGCCTTCATAATCATGTAGGCCCATTTTCATAATAAATAATTTCATATATATACGTGTATATGTATATACGTGTGTGTATGTGTGTGTGTGTATATATATCCCATTGGTTCTGTTTCTCTGGAGAATCTTGACTAACACATACATTAACTAGTTTTGTATCTGCCTAGCAATTTCATTCCAATATTATTTTCTTCTACCTCCCCCCACTCTCACCAAATGTCTCTGAATATGCAGTTCCCAAAAATACTCTTTGAATTAGCTTTACCATTTTACTGGTTCTTGCCTTAATATGTTTAATACACACACACACACACACACACACACAAACACACACACACGATGTGCTGAGTTTATATTTGTATGAGAGCTATGTTTTTAACTTGTTGAAAATTATACTTTGACAGGTATTTATTGCTCACCTATTTTAAACTATTACCTGGGGATTAAGATAGTACATATATATATCTTAGTACCTGCTCTTTAAGAGTTTAAATGTAATTCTGAACACACGTTTGTGTTTGTGAGTGTGCGTGATGGAGAGAGAGAGTGTGTGTAAAATCTGGTGTTTAAACATTTAGAAGGGGAGGGATTCGGTGTTGAGTGGTAGAGCTGAAGGAGGCAGGTTCACCAAACCCTCTTGGAAGAGAGAATAGAATGAGGCTAAAGCAGGCCATTGTGACTGCATCGATTAGCAAATATGTTAGGGAGGAGAACGTTCTGGAAGTTGAAGTGTTGAGGCAGAATATTATAAAATATGGCCCAGTGTATTGAACAAGGCAGAGTGAAGAAATAACCAGCATACTCAGAGTGATTGCTCATCGCTTTCCAAAGTAAATGATACTTTTTTGGATATGACACTGGTCTAACTTGAATGTTTGTCCTGTGAAACTCATTTTGTCAGCTATGAACAACAACTCATGTTGTCACCTATGAATCAGAAATCACAATGACATCTACATAAAGTGCTCACCTCTTAAGGGTGCAGCCCTTAAGAGGTGATTGATTAGTTCATGAGTATTCTGACCTCATGAATAGATTAATCCATTTGCTAATTAATGGATTAATGATTTGATGGATTAATGGGTTGTCATGGGAGTGGGACTGGTGGCTTTATAAGATGAAGAAGAGGGACCTGAGCTAACATGTTAGAGCACTCAGCCACCTTGCTGTATGATGCCCTGTGCTGTCTCAAGACTCTGCAGAGTCCCCATAAGCAAGAGGACCTTGACCACATCTGGTCCCCTTGACCTTGGATTTCTCAACTTCTATCATTGTAAGAAATAAATTTCTTTTCTTTGTAAATTACCCAGTTTTAGCTATTCTTATATAAGAAACTGAAATGGGCTAAGGTATCTAAAGCACAGACAACGAAGACAAAAATGAACAAGTGGGACTATATCAAACTATAAACCTTCTGTACAAAAAAGAAAAAGCATTTAAATAATTAAAGGCAACCTATAGAATTGAAGAAAATATTTACAAACCGAGTATCTCATAAGGGGTTAATATCCAAACATTTAAAGAACAAGTACAACTCAGTAGCAAAGAAACAACCCAATTTAAAACGATGAGCAAAAAATGAGCAAAAGACTACATTGCCATTTTTCCAAGGAAGGCATACAAGTGACCAACAGGCACACGAAAGATGCTGAACACCGCTAATCATCAGGAAAATAGAACTCAAAACCACCATGAGCTGTCACCTCACACTCATTAGGATGGCTCTTATAAAGAAGAGATAAGTGTTGGTGAGGAGGTGGAGAAAACAGAACTCTTTTATACTGTTGTTGGGAATGTAAATTAGTATAGTTATTATAAAACACGGTATGGAGGTTTCTAAAAAAGTTGAAACTACTATAAAATCCAGTAATACCACTACTTTGTATATATCTGAAGGAAATGAAATCAGTATCTGAAAGAGATATCTGCGGTCCAATGTTCATTGCAGCATTAGTCATAGCAGCCAAGAAACGGAAGCAATCTAAGTGTTTCCTGATCAATAAAGGGATAAAAAATGTGGCATATATACCGTGGAATATTATTCATCCATAAAAAAGAAAACCTGCCACTTGCAACATCATAGATGAGCCTAGTGGGCATTGTACTAAGTGAAATGATCCAGGCACAGAAAGACAAATACTGCATTATCTCACTTATATGAGGAATCTGAAAAAAGTTGAACTCAGAAAAGTAGAGAGTAGAACAGTGGTTGCCAGGGACTGGGGTGTGAGGAAAAGGGAGAAATGTTGGTCAAGGTACAAACCTGTGCTTGTAAAATGAGTACATTCTCTGGATATAATTGTACAGCACGGTGACTATAGTTAATAATATTCTATTGTATGCTTGACATTTGCTAAGAGTAGATCTTGTGTTCCCACCCCAAAACAAAGAAAAGGATAACTATATGAGGTGATGGATGTGTTAACTGATTTGATTGTGGTAATTATTTCAAAATGCATACATATATCAAATCATCACTTTGTACACTGTAAATGTATACAGTGTTTGTCTGTCAACTATACTTCAATCACATAGGAGGGAGGGAAGTAAGTGAACTATTAAAAATGACACACAGCTTTCCCTGTCTAAAACACTGAAGTTATTCTGGCTTTCTGGGCAGGACAGTGTTGTGGTGCTGTGGCCAATAACATGGCCATGGGATTCAGACCACTTAGGGGAAAGCCTGGCATGGCCATTGCTTTCCTCTCTGTGTCACCTATGAATCAGAGATCACAATGACATCTACATAAAGGGCAGTTGTGAGTACAGAATTGGTGTACCTTAAGGGCTCGGGACAGTGAGGGCTTATACGAAGTGCTCAATATAGTGGTGTTCATGATTTTTAGTTGTGTGCTGCCAGGCATCAGCTTACAACCGGGGGAAGAGGATGGGTGTAATTCTTAGGCACACAATCTCAGCATCCAGAGAGATGCTCCTTTACATCTGCACCTATATTTGAGAGCATCTGAGATTTCAAACCATGTGGTACAATTTGCTCTTTTGGATATATTTCATGTCTTTGTAAAACAAAAGAGAAGTTTTAAAGGAAGACACATTAAAAGGGAGTATTCATTGAGACAGTGTTATAATTGCTTCTAAGCCATGTTGGTGGATAGACAGGACGTAAGTTTGGTCTTAAAAGGAAGAAAATAAATCAGTACTTTATACTGATATTTCCAATATAAACAAAAATTGTAAGTTTTCTTCTTAACTTTCTAAATTTTATATTTTTCCACTAATGAAACAAAATCTGTTCTTAATAGCATTAATATAATGACTTTCGAGTTTTATCTTAATATATCTGTATACCACACATGTATATATTTGTACATGATTGTATATGCATGTATATGGTACTGTATCTATCTATATAAACATACATATTCATCCTACTACATATGAATATATTTATGTAACCAACCATGTATTTATCCACCTCTTTCTATATGAGAGACTCTGACTGTATATATTCAACTACATATGTGTGTGTATATGTATACATTTTAGTCTATATATTATATACACATATATGTCACATAACATATATACATGGTTTATTATAGTATACATAGATATCTGGACATATTTAACAACATAATTGTATTGATATTATTACTAATGACAAATGTTAGCTGTCGATCAGTTTGCAATTGTATGGTAATGGTATTATCCATGTCACTCTTTATGAATACTGTTTGTGCCTATTTGTGCCAACTATGTGTCAAGGATCTAGAACAGTGCCTGACAAATACTAGGCACTCAATAATTATTAATAGAAGGATTTTTTACTCATTAATTCCTCCAATGTAGCAATTTGCAACATTTGCTCCATTTTAGAATCACCTGGAAAGCTTTTATTTATTCACACTATCAATATCCTTGCTTGGGTCCCATCCAAGACAATTAATTCAGAATATAGGATGAAATGGGCTCAGGCAATGCTCCTTGTAAAGCTCTCTAGGTGATTCAAATGCACAGCCCTGGGATGAGAACCACTGATCTCACATCTCCCTGAGCCAGCGTTTAATTCCTGCTGAGGGCCATGGTTGGGCCTCGGTGAGTAAAGGAGAGGCTGCCCCCTTGGGCGTCTTGGAATATGCACTAGAGGATGAGTTCTAGGTCAGTGCATCCCAACTGTATCATTATGTCTTCTGCTTGGCCTTCCTAATTTAGACTCTTGTTGGGAAACCGAAGAAAAATGAACCTTTCTGTACACTCATGCTAGCCTTGGATTCAGGCACTCAAATTCCCCGGTGAGCAGAACAATTATAGTAAGTTGGAGCAGAGACACTTGTACTTACTCAATATCTGGGTCAGGGAGAGATGTGGCCTGTGATCAGACCCATAGCTTCCCCCAGAAACTGCCCAGGAGCTATTAGGCAGTAATTGCTTTCTGCTGCCACACAATTTGGGTGGGATTGAGACAAATCCTTTCTCTGGAAGCTCTGTTGGAAACCGTGTTAAATTCGGCCAACCTGTGTTTCTTCCTGAAATGGAAAGTGGGCTTCCTGCTCCATTTCAGTTCTCTACCCTGCTGTAAGAAAGATATTTTGGATATGCAAGTCTGGTCTTAATCTGTACATAATGTTGCAAGGCAGACATTCCTGGGCCACTTTACAGATAAAAAACTGAGGTCGGGAGAGGTGAGTGATTTGTATACTGTCAGAGAGTTTCTAAGTGGCATAGCCCAGGTTTGGACTGTGGTTGATTGATTAGTTTTTAACTTTCTTTTCTTATTGCTACATCCCTTTTCAATCTGTACTAGTCAAGCAATTTGTTAACGGGATTAGGAGAAACACGGACTCTGAATTCGGATAACTTAGGTTTGACTCCAAGCATTTCCCCTTTCTAGTTTTGCTGTCTTGGGAAACTGATGCCTCAGGAACCCTATCTGAAGGTAAAAGGTAATAATGGTTACAACAGCTTTGTGAGGACTACATATAATAATAAAACTAAAATGCTTAATCAAATTTTTGGCACAGAATATTCAGCAAAGGACATTAGGACAAAATTATAATTGAAATTTTCCTGTTGAGTCTTTGGTCATTCTTTTGTTTTTAGAATATTATTCTTAAACAGCTTTCTCAACAAAACAGTGACACTTGCTAACTTAAATTACGAATTCCATTTTAATAGAAAATTGGTGAAATGAGGTACAAGACAAACAACAAACAAACATACAAGCAAAAACTATAAATCAATCTCACTAATAATGGAGATTAAAATTATAAATTAAAATGTTAACAAATTAAATTATTTAGCATGTAAAACAACCACCACCACCACCAATTAGAACTTATTCCAGAATGCAAAGATGGTTCAATGTTGCAAAAACCTACTAAAGTAACCTACTTAAGATATCAATGGAAAATATAGTCAAAATTAAATAATATAAACTCTAATAGATCAGTAGCTCTCTTTAAATTGCATACATGCTTTTCGTGACCTAGAAAAAGTTTATAATATTCAGTAGATATTAAAATATTATCAGATATCTAAAAAGTGCTTAAAAATTGAAAGATTCAAATATTTTTCAGTATTTATCTACCTATGCATCTATGCATTATAAAAGTCAACATCTAAATCTGACTAAAACATATCTGCCTAGATATCCAACATTGTATTTGTTAACAACATTTCATATGAGAGATTAGTTAAGGGCCTGCTCTTACTTCACACAGATTTTAAAGATACAAACCATATACTTAACCACAGTTATTTCTAGATGGTAGAATAACAGATCGTTTATCTTTTCTAACTTTTAATTAATAGTATTTTTGTATTTTAAAAATCAGCAATATTAATTTTCAAGTAAAATTAAAGTTATTGAAAGCAAATGCTTTTTATAAAGTAATTTTCACAAAGACCTCCTGTGATAATCAAAAAAGGATATTATGGTTTGGGTGAACACGAGTCAGCATACTTTGAATGACTATTATGCTATGGAAGTATGCGTACATTAGATTTTCATTCCTCTCCTCCTAAATCTTTTCCTGAGGACTGTCATTGGACATGATTTCAGTGTTTGAGAGTGCTCACTTTCCTCCATCTACCCACTGTGTAGTTATTTAGTGCTTGGCATTAGGATTTCAGTCAGCCTACTTACCAACTCTCCAGTTGAGTTGAGCTGGGCTGTGAGTGCCAGTGAGATCTGAGGAACTGGAAAAAGCCATTGGAGAGAGCAGGGATGCTAGTGGATCATCACAGTTATCTATAATGATAGGAGGAGAGAGGGAGAGAGACCAGATTCTATTAGCAAGAAATATTCCATGGGAAGAGAAGTTGAGAAATTAACTACCATCATTTATTAACCACCTGCTCTGAACAAGGTCAGGTACTCCCTGTTTCCATGTGTTACTGCATCTACTCCTCACAGCACCCCTGAAGGACAGGTCTGGTTTTCTTTCACAGATGGGGAAAATTAAGTTTAAAAATGTCAAGTAGGCCGGGCGCGGTGGCTCAAGCCTGTAATCCCAGCACTTTGGGAGGCCGAGACGGGCGGATCACGAGGTCAGGAGATCGAGACCATCCTGGCTAACACGGTGAAACCCCGTCTCTACTAAAAATAATACAAAAAACTAGCCGGGCGAGGTGGCGGGCGCCTGTAGTCCCAGCTACACGGGAGGCTGAGGCAGGAGAATGGCGTAAATCCGGCAGGCGGAGCTTGCAGTGAGCTGAGATGCGGCCACTGCACTCCAGTCCAGGTGGCAGAGCGAGACTCCGTCTCAAAAAAGAAAGAAAGAAAGAAAGAAAAAGGCAAGTAGATTGTCCAAGGTCTCAATGTTAGAAAATAGTGTAGCAAGAATTCTCACCCAGATTTTTCTGATTCAAAAACCCAACTAGCTATATTTCTTTAATAAGCCACTGGAGCAAAGCCTCAAATTATTGCTATCAAGATTATTCTATAAGAAGGGAGATGATTAAAAGGGGAAACATTGTTAGACTATTCTCCCATCTTCAGTCCCTAAGAGCTCCCATAAAAACTGTGTCTAGAGGAGTAAGATAATTTAAAATGTCTTATTCCCAGTTGTATGAAAGTCTTCAGAAAACAATTTACTTATTCTAAGAACTTATTTCTACTCCATGAAGCAGTAGTGAATAGTCCTTGATCTTGTATATTGTGAATCTGATATTTACTTCAACAGCTATCCTTCCAACCTATCCTAAATATTGAAAGTATTCTTTCTAAAGATTCTTTGATGATGTCCAAATGTGGGAGAAGATGGGGCCATGAGCAAAGATGCTTGTATTGACAAGGTAGATATACCCCTCCGGGTTGATACTGATGTCCTGATCAGTCAATCTCATGGAGAGGAACTGCTCTTCACTCTTAGTATATTGTTGCCATGCTTGGGATTTTTGTCATTCCCAAAACTCATGATGAGGTCTAATGTCATTGTAACAATATTAAGAGGTGGGGCCTTTCAGGGATGATTAGGCCATGAGGGTTCCACCCTCACTGGGTTAGGTTTACTGCCTTAATAAAAGAGCTTTCAGGAGTGGGTTCTCTCTCTCATTCTCTTGCCTTCTGCCATGTGATGATGCAACAAGAGAGCTCTCACCAGATGCCAGAACCTTGATATTCAACTTCCCAGCCTTTAGAACTGTAAGCCAATAAATTTCTGTCCCTTATAAATTGCTCAGTTTCAGGCATTCTGTTATAGCAATACAAAATGGCCTAAGACAATTGGTCATCTAAGTTTTTTGTAATAATTCACTTATCTCTTTGTATTTTCCATTGGGTGGTACACACTTTGTGGGACCCTAGCAGAGAATCTGATACATAACAAGCCTTTGATAAAGGTTTGTTGAAAGAATGGGATTGTGAGCTAATGAAATAAGAAAGGAAAGAATGAAAGGGAGAATTGAGCAGTCAATCAATCAGCCAATTAATCAGCATAATATTACCAACATTCTTTTCCTATTTTTTGTCTTGTACGCATTTAATTTTATAGGACATTGAACAATGACTTCATGAAATCTAGATATACCTCATGCAAAACAAATTTAAAATATGCCATTTAGTTTGAAAGTAAACTTCATGGTAGTAAAGGCTCTCAGGAAGAATTGGTTTGAATTCCTTTTTTTTTTTTAAGAACATTTACATAGGATTAAGCTTGTTTATTCAGCAAATTCTTAGAGAGTAGTATTTTAGCTAATTGCAGAAAAATTAATTAGAAACATAAGGATTAAATTATTGGTCATTAAGTGTGTTAAAAATCAACTGGCAGAGTGTATTTTGAGTTTTTCCCAAATACAAATGTTGAAAAATATTTTGAGGTGTTTGACAAATACAAAACCAAGCCAGATTCTCACTGAAGAAGAATAACATAAAAATCGCAGATATGGTTTCTCCGCAGTCACGGTCTTTCGGCGAATAGAAAGCAGATCAGTGCCATTTTACCTCTGGCAGAAGATGCAGGTGACAGAAGGTGCATATACACCTCAAAGCACTTGTGTAAACGCACACATTTGTTGCATTATTTATATATTAGAAAACAATATATAATAATCACTTATTAAATTATATTCAACATAATGTAGATCTTGCATATGTGTATGCCTGGTTTGTCATCAAGAAGCCTCAGATGAACGCAGAAAAAAAAGTGAGCCCCACAGAAACATACAAACCACACACACACATAGGCCTTAAGCATCAAGTGGTATCTACATTCACAGGAGCCTTCTAAGCCTCACCCATTCAGATGTGTAGGTATAACCATCCTGTTTCAGGCAACACTCTCTCTACCACTTAACAAGAAATCACAGCTTTTCTGACACCCACTTCCACAGGAAAGTTGTAGCTCTTTTTAAGGTAAAGTACTATAGCTATTGTATGTAATGGTTATGTATTTATTAGGCATTTAGCACGTATACAACTCTTTTACTACTTTTATTAGGTTTTTATAGTCTTTTATGTGTGACTGATGAAATTTTTGAGTATTGTACTCCTAACCCTACTTCTCCCCTAAATCTTTTCTTATAAAGTTTGTGTTGTACAATTAGCAAGCCATTTTTACAAATGCATATATTATGTTGTCGCAGAATTGACTGTACCCCTGTATATGTTTCAAGTCAACTCAATCATACATTGCTCAAGAAACAACTCTGGAATTTATTTTTCTCCTTTTGTTTTTGTAATATTTGCATTCATATGTAAATTGTTAAAATGATCATGGAATAGTAGAAGTAACTTAATCATTTCAAATTAATTCAGTCCAAGCAATATTTATAAAGTCTCATTTTGTTCATATTCTCAGAGACGCAATCAGGATAGGTTTGGGTAAAATACAGTCTAGACCTCAAGGAGCTCAGAGGCCATTGAGAAATATAGAGATGTAAACAAATAAATAAACTGATGAGGAAATTTAGGAGACTTTCACTATGATCACAGCAAACCAGTAAAGTTGGAATCTGTCAGTCCAGACTCTCAGGCAAGTGATATGTTTTGTTCTTCCAGACCTGTGCAATCCTCTCTATTATAAGGTGCTGACCTCCAGGAGAACTAAGCTTCCAGAGCCCATTAGCCTGTGGCAATAACTGCCATTCCCTACTGTCTGTTTTCTCCTCTGAAAGATGTCTGCCTTGTATCTCAGTTTCTAGGGACAGTGGTTCCAGTTTGGAAATTAGTAAATTCATAAAAAACAATCTATGCTAATGGAAAGATTCAAGGAAGATTTTTCAACAGTCCTTTCCTCATAGACCCTAAGCATTTGAACAGTGGCTTATGGAAAACATATCTGAACTTTTGATCTCCTGTCCATAAAAGTAATAAGAATGAGAAAATCTCAAATCTAAAAGGAAGAAAGTCCCCCCGCTCCCCAGAGCAGACAAATCTTTTCCTCTGTCACCTCTATCTCACATGAACCACTTTGG
>NW_012115155.1:6469114-6470512 GCF_000951035.1 Colobus angolensis palliatus | reverse complement strand
TTAAAAATGCAAATCCTTATTCATATGTATGTTTGATTCCCCATTTTTCTTCAACAAATAACTTTGCTGTCATCTGTACTCATTTTCTTTATAATGTAAAGGCCACCACTCTCCCATCATTCCCCCCAAATAAAAATCTACTTCTGTGGGTATAACCAAAAGCACCTTAGCTCTTTCCGTCTAGTAGCTGTTTAAATACTCCTAGTCCTGTTTGCATATGATTCATAGATTAAGGGGATTTCTGAACCAGGAGAAAATTCTGAAATTATGGTTCCAAGCCTTTCACTTTACATATAAGAGTATGGGGGGAGCTTAGGGAGATGACAGGACTGCCCAAGATTATTCAGTTAATTATTTGACCAGCTGGAAGGAAAACTCAAGTTTCCTTACTGTTTGTAGGTGACCACTAGTCCCGTTCTCTGCCACCTTTGCAGAAGGCAGGTAACCATTAGTAGTAGTAGTATTCATAACAACTGTTATAATGGATGACCTTTTTTCTGCAAAGTGAAAGACATTATTTTATTTCCTGGACAATAGAAAAACATTGATGAAGAGTAGTTTATAACTTTCAGGATAATTTGAATTTCTCTCTTTTTTTTTTTTTTTTTTTACCTTTTTTCTTTTCTTCTTCAATACTCTTCCCTAGCTAAACCCTACCCACCCAGGGGGGAGAAGTCAAACAAACAGAAAAAAGGCAAAAGAAAAAAGGTAAGAGGAGACAAATAAAAGAAACATTCATTTCCTTATTAATATTTGTATGGACAAAGCATTTTGTTTGTTATTTCCAATTCAAAGAAGAGGGGATAATATGTTCTTCAATATATGTATACAGTTAAATACTGAAGGTCTTCTTTCATATGAATTACAAGGTAAAGGCAAAACAGAGAATTCTAAGTAAATATGATATTTACACAGCTTTTGAGAAATTATCATTGACTCTTTAAAATGATTCTACTTCGAGTAACATTTTTTGTTACCAACATATATTTTTATTCATTATTATTAGAATACCAAAAGAGTTACAGATGGTACTGAAGTTAAATTGTGTGCATCGTCTTGATTACCACAGTAAATTGTCTGTATGTGGGGATTTCGAGCTTAAAAGATTCACTTGTATTTATAGGTGAGATAAAATTCCTCTTAGCATTGCACACTTAATAGCCTACTTTGTTTAAAAGATATAAAGCATGCATTTTGTGGAGTGCCTACAACAGTGCTTAGACATGACAACTCATGCCTTTTGCTTCAATTATTTTTTCCCTTGTTACCTATAATTTCACTTAGAAAACAACAAAAATAAATACTATAATATTACTCTTGAATCTGACCCTGCCCGCCTTCTTCACGATGAAATCCTAAAAGATACACTACTTCATAATTAGTAAACCAAAAATACAG
>NW_012115155.1:6432714-6463879 GCF_000951035.1 Colobus angolensis palliatus | reverse complement strand
ACTCACTCATTATAAAGTAGTGCCAAATTATGCTCAGAATTTATTGGTTCTGAAGAAAAGTTACGTAAATGAATGAATTGGATGGTACTGAATGATAAGGCTGGGAGAAAGAAAAAATATGGAAGGTAGACATTTTTAAAAATTAAAAGTAGAGATGATGTCTTTATATTTTAAAAAGCTCATTGTCCGTATGATGAGGGAAAGGAGGCAACCAAGGAATTTGTAAAGACAGTATTTCTGTTCATTCAGTAGTTTTCAGAATTGAGAGTTTCTCTTCTAGAACCGTGTCTTTCTCTGTAGAGATCTATTCTTTTTTTAATACAATGGGGCTAAACTTCCAATAGCTAATCATGATCCTGCATTGAGTGGTTCTAAATTACACTGAAAATCCTCGTTGCTCAGGAAACCATGATCTTAAAGTGTAGCTCAATCAATCCATACACATTCATAAACTTTTTCATCTTGCATGGGTCTAGGCATAATGTTTCTAAAAGAAAAATGAACATCTCTGTATGTCTCATTCTGCTCATTGGAACTTAGGAAAATGCCTGATTAGAAAGATAGGCTTGAGTTGAGTACTGGCCAGCTGGCTGGTAGCACAACCAATGGGGTAAATGCCAAACATTTAGAAGTGGATGGGATAAACATGTACTGATAATTTGAACAAACACTGATCTTTATCGGTGTTTGTAGATCAGAAAATAATGGCAGCCCAGAGACAGAAGGAGTGGTCCTACAAGATCATAATGTGGCTGCTTACGTGTGTGTGTGCGTGTATGTGTGTGTGTGTGTGTGTGTCTGTGTGTGTTAGTTGGAAACTGTAGTATATTTGCAAAGAGACCAGACATTGGAATCCAGCCCAGTCTGACTTCAGATCCTGACTCCGCAACTTACTAATTATGTGTCCTTTGGGAAGTTAATTAATCTCAGTTTTCTCTACATGTAATGGGGATGATAACTATACACAGGCTTGTTGTGAGAACAAAAAGCGACAATTCATGTAAAATATCTAAATCGATGATGGGCAGATAACTAGATGAATTTAAGTTGCCTTCATCTTCTATTGCTTTCTAAGCTCATCATCTCCAGTTCCAACTACTGTCCTTGAAAAATGATATTCCCAAGACCATCTACTGTATCTTTTAAAATTTTTCCATCCACATGGTTTTTAGCACTTTCTTTATCATCTGTTCAGAATGTGGAGGATAATTCTGTACCAAGAGCTATGTTGTTTACGCATTACTTATGCTCCAAGACCAAACATAGTATACTTTTTAAGTTTTATCACATTTTTCTTGTATTCAACAAAGATTTCTTAAGTACAGTGTCCCAGGCATCATGCATCATGCTATCTGATACAATACCTGGTGATTTTTAAAGGGAACAGAAAGCATGGATCTCATATAACTTTCCAAGGGATGAGGCAGGGTGGGACAGCTGGCTGGAGAAAATGTTTGAATTTCATTCTAGTTCATATATATAATTTATTTTTAAAATGTGAATATATTAAAATAGGGCCTCCCAGGCTCATGTTTTGAAGATCATAAGCTTAAAAAGAAGGAAATTCTGCACTTATACAGGCAGTAGGAACCAAAATAGTTTAAAAACAAAATGAAATAAAAACAGGGAAATACTGTTTTGGGCAAAAGAGTCACACCAATTAGTATTTTAGAAAGTTTGCTCCAATTTCAGTATGGAAAGTGTCTTGGGTGGAGATGGAGATAGAGTATTGAGGGTAAGAGACTGTGTTAAGAGACCCAATCAGGGGATTTGGAATAGTAAAAGAATATATATATGATAATGGTAGCCTGAACTAAAACAATGACAATTGGAATGGAGAGAACTTTGTAACTTTAGTAATACTGTATTGGAATCATCATGATCTGGTGAACTAAAAGGAAGGCAAGAATAAGAATAAATAATTAGTTCAGTATTTCTAGTTCTATTGACAATCTAGTTTGCTCTCCTGAAGAACTGGGAAGCTCACAAATCAATGTCTAAAATTAACATATTTTTATAACACACAGAAAAGAGGTGATAAATGGTCCCACATTTAGATGACTTCCAAATCATAGTTAAAGCTTCTCATCTTTCTTTAGATAAATATAATAATAAGCGTCACAAGACTGAAAACATATATTTATATTCAGATGACAAGTCATAATATGTCATAAGGTGATGGTTTTTAATTACCCAAAGACAGGTGAGCAATGAATTCCATATTCAGGACATAAGAAAGATGACATTGACCTACGTTTGGTAGTCTCCCATGCCTTCAGAATACAATTTTAGTTCCTTGCTTCTGTATATCCCATCATGATCAAACTCTTGGTTATTTAATCTTCTGGCACTCCTTATTTCTCAGTCTGTGCTTGGATTTGCCAATTTATTGGCTGTGTTTATATCTGACTCAGTTTTGGATGCCTGCACATCGCCTTCCCCTTGCTCACTCATCAACAATGCACTCAATGCACAGGATGAAAATACTCCAGAGCCTTCCTTGATCTCTCCAGGCAAGATATTCCTTTTCTCCTTTATGGGGTCTTTTGTGTCTAGTACTCCACCTCTACTAGGAGGACCAACTCAGTGACAGGTGTTTATTTTGAAGATGATGTAGCACGCGGGTCCTTGAGCTCTTTGAGGCCCTATCTTACTCACTTTCCTACTTTCATTGCATTTCACAGTGATGACCACGGAGAATTGCTTACTGGTTAAATAGAGGTTTAGATAAGGGGAGGACAGTCTTAAATGAAGACTAAAAAATCTGAGTAGAAACTGTACAGGTCTCTAAAATGGAAAATGTTTGGGCAACAGCAAAGTGACTTATGTTTCCAAGTCACACAGGGAAGTACGTTCAAGATTGTGAGCACTTGAAGAGAATATCTATGAGATTGGCGTTACCATTTTTTCTATGTGTGTGATTTCTAAATGCTTTCTTTATTTGAGCTTTGCAAAAATCATCTCAGCCAGGAAGGACAGCCAAGATGGTGACCATTTGACAGATGAGGAGGCACAGGTATGAAGGTCACAAGAGTATTAACTGGGTAGGCAAAGCATCTTCTCTCTGATTTACTTGTTTCAGCCTCCAACACCCTCTCATTTTGCAAGTAAAGAAATCAAAACTCTGAACAAGTTAGGGAGATACCTAGTCATTTGGAGGAGAGCCTGGTTGTGTAGGGCCTTGAAGTCTGATGAGTGAGCAAGGTATGGCAGGAGTGAGTGTGTGAGATAGAATGGAAACATTACAGCTATGGGTTCCGGTACCTTGTGTATCCAGTTGTTCCGCTGACTGACTTGGTAAATTGGGGCCATGCATTTCTTTCTCTGTGATACAGTATTCATTCCTCCATGGAAAATGAAGATGATGATGCCTGTTACCCATGGGGAGGTCATGACAAATGAGGGTTGTCATGAACCACCAACAAAGACAACAGTGCTTGGCACAAAGAAAATGCTTAATTAATGATAACTACAGCTTTGCAATTATAACTATCCTGTGAACCTCTGTAAAGATTTTTGAGTAAGGAAATGATATTTAGAAGATGAATGAATTGGGATCATAATGTTGTAACATGAGAATGTTTTTAGCTTTCGGTAGCTACCACTCCCTCCTGATTTTATCACTAGGCCTCTTGGTCTGGATTTTTGTATTTTGGGGATGAGAGCTACTTATTGGTCAGGAATGGACAATAAACTGCCATGGTTTGTCCCCAGTCACCATCTAGTTTCTGTGATCCATGATGGATGTCTCTGCTTTCTATATTTACTCTCTTCTAGAAAGATATTTTCTCACTGGAAGGGAAGGGCATGAGCAGAGCTCAGGGCTAAATCTCAAACCCAGGCCTCTGGTTTTTGACATTCTCTCAAATGCTTTTGCTTTTACAAAATGTACCCAAGCTAAGGCACTGGAAAGAAGACCTGAATGTATTGCATTGAGGTAAATATTAACTATAGAGAGTTCCTTATGTCAATTTTGGAAATGCCACCTTTCATAATAACTCAATAAGAATCCTGGGTGTAATATGCTGGACCTAACTGTGGTGTACCACTTGTTAAAACTGTACACTGGAGAAAGTTTGCATGTCAGAAGTCAGAGGAAAAGAGTAGGTCCCAAGAGACAATCATTCCTTCAATTACTCTGTGGTCCAGATAACAAACCCACCTAATATTAAATAGGATTCTTCAGTACTCTATGAAATGACCTACCAGGTACTCAAATATAATGATTTTTTGAGACATTTCAGGCCTCTAGATAATGATTTTTTGGGGACAGGCTAAAAATAAAAGCTTGTTCCAGGCAAAATGCTTCAGCATGCTCTACTTTTCCTTGTAAAATGATGTTCTTCTTGCTCATCCTGAATTACAATTGTGATTCTTAAGCAAATGTTGGCAGTAGCTATGAAGACATAAAATGCTATAAATGTTATATGGACATGTCCAGGTATTCAGTGCTGTAATTTAAAAGCATCAATAAAGTTTAAGTTGTATTAGAGTTTGCAAATCTGTCACGGTCAGATGAGTTCAATTTCCATTTTTCCCTCACCAAACCCTTCAAATTATGCATGAACAGATTAAAAATAGCAGGAAAATACATTGTATTGTGTTCACTAAATATCTCCCATTTTGAAGAAAATCTTTAGCAATCAAATAACATGAGAAAAGACACACTGGAAAGCAATTATAACCCCGGGAAAATTTCATTTCATTGCTGAAGACACAAAGTGGTGTATTTCAAAACTGTGAGCAAAGATTAATGGTGATGAAGGGAGTGGTAAGTGGCCGTGAACCAAGACGTTTAACTTTAATGTCATTGCAAAACATGAGTAGTCATCATTTCAAGTCTCAATCTCAAACATCAACGCATTCATTGCTATTTTTTCTTCCTTTTTTATCCCCCCAACATTGTACTTTGCAAATTGAATGGTCTGACAAGGAGTTGGTTTCAAAGTTAAGGGTTCTTTTCCTGAATAAGGTTAAGTTTAGCTTGGATGACAGCACAGCTTGGAAATCTCCTGCCAAGCATTTCCTCTGGGCAAGAAGGCAGAGGATTTTCACTTTCTCTGTCAGCTTTAGCTCCATCTCAAGTGGTTAGGAGTCAAGCCTTGGAAGAGCAAAGACAGAAGGAAAAAAATAAAATCTTTAATGCGTAGCATTGGTCTGAGAGTTCCAGACAGAATTTTTCAAGTGCATTTTGATGAACTGTGTCACAGAGTCTAGTTCCTTCAAGTCTGTAAAATGTGTTAGGAAGGGATCCTCATTTCTTTAAAAGGAATTTTAACTTGGGAATAAATTTAGTGTACTAAGAAAATGTGAATGGGTACCATTTGATACTAAACACCATATTTGCCATACAGAGTTGAGCAGAATGTATGTGAAAAGTTAAAAAAATAACTTGTTTGCTTATGTTTCATATCTATTAATATTTGGGCTATATAGTGCTTTTTTTCTGCCCATAACCTGTGCCTTCGAAACAACTGGACCCTGATGAAACTCCTACCTTGGTCATCTCCCTGTAATTCCTGCATGTATCAGGCTTCTGTCCCCTATTACTCACCCAGGAACCTGCTTTTGATTTTCTAGGGTACTCCCCGGGACAGGGCTTCTCAAACTTTATGGTGAGCATGAATTACCTTTACAAAAATGCATATTATGATTTAGGGTCAAGCTCCTAGGTGCCTCTGATGCCTCTGGCCCATAAGCTGCATGTAGATCATCAAGAACCTGGAGCACTGGTGGTCTCTCTTCTCTAGCTATCCCTCATCTTACTACTTCATGCAACTTCCCCCACAGGCCCACTCAGATCCCCAGAATCAACCTAACCCTTGTGATAGCACACAAAGAGAGCTTGGCAAACAGGCCCCAAGCCCATGGTTGAGGGAAAGGAGAGAGTAGATTGGGAAAATAAGGGGTTATTCATCCAGGCATTATGTTGACAGCCTTTCCCTTTGTATCACAAAATGTCCTGCAAGGTAAGCCATATCTGTACTGTTGCTGTCATCATCATCATCATTATAATAGCATACACCGATTATTGAGTCCCCACAATAGGCCCCTTGGACAGGTAATTTACATAAATTAACTGATTGAGTTAGGTGTTACTGACCTGGTTTTATAAAGAAATTGAGCCTCAGTGCATTTAAGTAACTTGCTCAAGGTCACAGTGCTGGGATTGGCACTAGATCTGCCCAAGGTTCACTGGCATTAATCACTTAGCTACTATCCAACAGAATGGGCCCAGAACACTTGGTTGATCCATTCTATTCATCTGTTCTCAATCTTGGGACCAATTTCAGAATGTTTAGGACAAATACAAATGATTTCTACATATACTCTGCAAAGCACGATGTGTATCAGAGTACACTTAAACAAAACTTTAAATCACCAAGTAGGGACTAGAGACCCACTTTTAGAACTTCCAAATGGAAACTTCATTTGAGCCCTTCCTTGAGATCTTAGATCAGAAGTTAAAAAAAATCATGTACATATGACCACATCTTCAGGATCTACCAGAGACACCAAAACACACAGGCTGAGAAAAAAAAGAGGCAGCAAAACACACAGAGGAAAAAGGAGAATTATCTCTGTATTAGTCCATTCTTACGCTACTAAGAAGAAATAACAGAGACTGGGTCACTTATAAAGAAAACAGGTTTGGCTGGGTGTGGTGGCTCATGCCTATAATCCCAGAATTTTGGGAGGCGGAGGCAGGTGGATCATGAGACCTGCCTAGCCAACATGGTGAAACCCCATCTCTACTAAAAATACAAAAATTAGCTGCGCGTAGTGGTGCATGCTTGTCGTCCCAGCTACCTGGGAGGCTGAGGCAGGAGAATCACTTTAACCCTGCAGGCGGAAGTTTCAGTGAGCCGAAATGGCACCATTGCAGTCCAGTCTGGGAGACAGAGCAAGACTCCATTAAAAAAAAAAAAACACACACACACACACAGAAAAGAAAACAACTTAATTGACAAAGTTCCACATTGCTGAGGAGGCCTCAGGAAACTTACAATTATGATGGAAGAGGAAGCAAACATGTCCTTCTTCACTTGGTGGCAGGAGGGAAAAGTACAAGCAGGGGAAATGCCAGATGCTTACAAAACCATCAGATCTCATGAGAACTCACTCACTGTCATGAGAACAGCATGAGGAAAACTGCCCCCATAATCCAATCACTTCCTGCTGGGTCTCTACCATGACACATGTGTATCATGGAAACTATAATTCAAAATGATATTTGGGTGGGGACATGGTCAAACCATATCAATTTCCAACTTTGGATTGGGTCTACTCTACTGTCACTACTTCTAGGGCTACAACTCATGACTTTTACTTTCTTGAAAATTAAAATTTTGTTTCCTAGACTGGACATATCACTAGGCCCCTACATTTCAGTGACCTTCTTGGCCTCAGTAGCACTTTGACTTTCAATGAATAATCTAGAAAATGGGGCTATGGACCTTCGGATTCTACCTGTCTTCTTGCCTGAGTAGATGCTGTATATGGTTTGGCTGTGTCCCCAAATCTCATCTTGACTTGTAGCTCCCCATAATCAGGACCCTGTGGGAGGTAATTGAATGATGGGATTTTCCTGTGCTGTCCTCATGCTAGTGAATAAGTTTCATAAGATTGGATGGTTTTATACAGGGCAGTTCCCCTGCACATGCTGTCTTGCTTGCCACCATGTAAGATGTGACTTTGCTCCTCCTTAGCCTCCCACCACGATTGTGAGGCCTCTCCAGCCATGTGTAACTATGAGTCCATTAAACCTCTTTTTCTTTATAAATTACCCAGTCTTGAGTATTTCTTCATAGCAGTATGAAAATGGACTAAAACAGTAAATAGGTACTGGGTAGTGGGTTCTGCTGTAAAAATACCCCAAAATGATGTGAAAGTGACTGTGGAACTGGGTAACTGGCAGAAGTTGGAACAGTCTGGAGGGCTCAGAAGAAGACAAGAAAATGTAGGAAAGTTTGGAACTTCCTAGAGATGCATTGAATGGCTTTGACCAAAATGCTGATAGTGATACGGACAATAAAGTCCAGGATGAGGTGGTCTCAGATTAAGATGAGGAACTTGTTGGAAACTGGAGAAAAGGTGAAGCTTGTTAGGCTCTAGCAAAGAGACTGATAGCATTTTGCCCCTGTCCTAGATATCTGTGGAACTGTGAGTTTGAGAGAGATGATTTAGGGTATCTGGTGGGATAAATTTCTAAGCAGCAAAGCGTTCAAGACATGACTAGGGTACTCTTAAAAACATTCCGTTTTATTCATCTACAAAAATATGATTTGGAATCGGAACTTATGTTTAAAAGGGAAGCAGAGCATAAAAGCTTGGAAAATTTCCTGCCTTACAATGCGATAGAAAACAAAAAACCATTTTTTGATGAGAAATTCAAGCCAGCTGCAGAAATTTGCATAAGTAACAAGGATCCATATGTTACTGGCCAAGACAATGGGGAAAATGTCTTCAGAGCATGTCAGAGGTATTCATGGCAGCCCATCCCATCACAGGCCCGGAGGCCTGGAAGGAAAAAATAGTTTTGTGGTCTGGGCCCAGGACCTTGCTGCTTTGTGCAGTCTCAGGACTTGGTCCTCTGCATCCCAACCATGGCTAACAAGGGCCAACGTAAAGCTCAGGTCATTGCTTCAGAGGGTGCAGGCACCAAGTCTTGGCAGCTTACATCTGGTGTTGGACCTGTGGGTGCACAGAGGTCAAGAATTGAGGTTTGGGAACCTCTGCCTAGATTTCAGAGGATGTATGGAAATGCCTGGATATCCAGGCAGAGTTGTGCTGTAGGGGCAGAACCCTCATGGAAAACCTCTGCTAGGGAAGTGAGGAGGGAAAATGTGGGGTTGGAGCTCCCACACAGAGTGCCCACTGGGGCACTTCCTAGTGGAGCTGTGAGGAGAGGGCTACCATCCTCCAGACCTCAGAATGGTATATCCTCCAACAGCTTGCATCATGAGCCTAGAAAAGACACAAACACTCAACGTCAGCCCATGAAAGCAGCCAGGAGTGGGGCCGTACCCTGTAAAGTCACAAGGGGTGGAGCTGCCAAAGACCAAGGAATCTGCTTCTTTCATTGGCGTGACCTGGATGTGAGACATGGAGTCAAAGAAGATCATTTTGAAGTTTTAAGATTTGATTTCCCCGCTGCATTCTGGACTTGAATGGGGCCTGTAGCCCCGTGGTTTTGGCCAATGTCTTTCATTTGCAATGGGTGTATTTACACAATGCCTGTCCTCCCCTTGTATCTAGGAAGTAACTAACTTGCTTTTGATTTTACAGGCAAAAGGGACTTGACTTATCTCACATGAGACTTTGGACTGTGGACTTCTGAGAAAATGCTGAAATTAGTTAAGACTTTGGGAGACTGTTGGGAAGGTATGATTGGCTTTAAAATGCGAGGACACGGGATTTGGAAGGGGCCCGGGGTGGAAGGATGTGGTCTGGCTGTGTCCCCACTCAAATTTCATCTTGAATTGTAGCTCCCATAATTCCCATGTGTGTTATAGGAGGGAATTCAATTACCAGTGGGAGGTAATTGAATCATGGGGGTGAGTTTTTTTCTGTGCTCTGCTTGTGCTAGTGACTAAGTCTCATAAAATCGAATGGTTTTATAAAGGGCTGTTCCCCTGTGCACACTCTCTTGCCTGATGCCATGTAAGACATGTCTTTACTCCTCCTTTGCATTCCGCCATGATTGTGATGCCTTCCCAACCATGTGTGAGTCCATGTGTGAGTCCATTAAACCTCTTTTTCTTTATAAATTACGCTGTCTTAGGTATTTCTTCATAGCAGTATAAAAATAAGACTACTGCAATGCTCACATGCAGACTTCACTCCTGAAGCTGGCCCCATCCTGCTCTCCAACCTAACCTGACTGGTTGTTTACCACTCACAAACCTGCAGCATGGATTTATGCATTAACATTACACTACTAAGGACATCCCAAGATAAACTTAACATTCTAAAAACCAAAGTTTTCCTTCAAAAGCTCTCAGAATGGCCACTGAATCACATTTATTGTGGCTGCTCTGACACTCCCACAATGCATTTTTATTTTAGTTCTAACAGAAATTTTAAATGATCACTGAAGTAATAATATTGAGAAAAAGAAATTGGGAGAAACTTACTTCAGAACTACAGGGGCCATAACAAAATGATAGAGTACATTCTTTCACCTTGATTTTAGAAATAGTTTTAAATGATTATACTAATACTTTTCATGTTTGCTTTCCAGAACTTAGGACATACAGTAAAAACCCTGATATTTAAATTAACATCAGATTGATTTACATTGTAACAATAATCTTGAAGCATGCTTTATGATGTATATGTATAAAATATACATATAATATATATATGACTCAGATTTCAATTACGCAAACACTATCTTGGGGGCCGAGGACAAAGCAAAAGCAAAACATTAATGATGGGGCTAATGAACAGAATCCATAACTTTTACCAGTGTTGATACTGAGATGAACCAATATTATGGAATGTGAAAAATGCATTGAAATATTGCTGCTCTAAGCTTGTATCACAGACTTTTGATAACAAATTTATATATGCAAAATCCTCACCTTCTGAATCAATTTCAAATACTGTTTTCCTTCTTTAATCATTCCTGAGCTCCCTGATTGCATCTCTTTTCCCAAATTCAGAACAAGACAACGGGGGCACCTGTCACTTACTGCTTAACGTGATAGTTACTGTTTGTCTCTCCAACTACACTGTGATTCTCACAAGGTGATTTATACATTACTCTGTACACCAGAATGGTGAGCCCCATGGGGAGATGTTTAGTGGAAAAGAAGCATGGTTTTAGATGTACGCCCTTGAATACTCTATTTACCTTTTCTAAGCTTTGTTTTCTTTGACATAAGATGACAGAATTACTTTTTCTTAGCAAAATTGTGTTGAGGAGGATTAAATATGATCATACATAACAGATGTGGCTTATTGTGAAGATTCTGTAACTGCTGCTTCTCCTTCGTTTTCAAATGTCAGTGAAGACCAAATGTCTTCTGACTCACTGAGTGATTGATACAATTTCCATAATCATTAAACATTGTTACTCCTCAATATTATTCTCTCCCTTTTTGGCTAGGCTTAAGAGTAGTGCATTTACCTGAGTGGTCCAGGCTGAGAGACAAGTCCTTCTCAGTTACCACTGGGTGACCTGCAGGTTGAGCAGTGCTTCAGGGCTGCATGCCTGGTACCAGATGTTTGAGTGAATTGTAGAAATGAGGAGTAATTAAATTGATTCTTATTTACAAGCCTTGCCCTTCAACTCTTAGCACTTCTGATGGGTGGCCCAGCAAAAAGAAAAAATTAAACATAGCAGGATGCTACCTCTTCCTTAGGGTGAAACAGATCCCCAGAAAAATCCTGACATCACTTGGGCTGACTCCAGAGGACACAGGAGTCTTAGAGGTGATTTGGCCTGAAGATAGCTCTGCTCCAGAGGACAAACAAGGCGGCTCTATAAGAGGGGATGCAAAACTGCAGGAAACCCAGGTTTCAGTCAGAATTTGGGTATTAGATGAGCAAGCAGAGAAGCAGCCAGAGTGTGGGCAATTTGTGCCTCTGGACTGGGATTTCAGGATACAGGTAGGGAGTAAGAAATACATGGCAGGACATAAGTGCCTGGAGCTTCGAAATCAGGTTACAGATTGAGAATTAGGAGTTATCATTTAACAGATATAAAGTTTTACAGTGAAGCAAGATGAATAAGTTTTAGAAAATTTTTCTATAACATTGTGACTTCAGTTAATACTGTAGTGTGCATTTAAAAATTTGTTAAAAGAGTAAATATCATGTTAATTTTTTTTTAACCACAGTTCAAAATAAAAACATATTATAAGAAATAAAATGGGGTGTGACTTAAGATGTAGAGGAATTTAAGTTACTGAGGTCAGTCAAAACAAGATTATGTCAATAAATTTGAAAACCAAGATAAAAGGGAAATGTTTTGAGAGAACCATAACCAATCAGTGGTGTCTCAAAAAGAAACATATATGAATAAGAGACCACAGTAATTTAGAGTAAATTCTAAAGAGAATTCAGCATTATTCAATATGACAAACATGGCTTCAGATTAGAAAAATATTTAATATTATTTACCAAATTGAAAGTGAAAAGGAGATAACTTATATGATTAGTTCAATACATTGAAAAAGTCAATATCTAATAAAAATATCTTAACATCTGTTCTTGACAAAGACTTTTAGCCAATTAGGATTGGAAGGGTGTCTATGGCAATCTAGAGCAAACATTACCCTTATTGATGAAATGCTGAAAAGATTGTTTTAGAATCATGAAAAAGACACTTATGCCCACCATGAACATTACTCACTTGACATTGCAAATGAGGCACTAGCCAGCAACATATGCAAGAAAAAGAAAGAAAATTTCTGTTGATTGGAAAGCAGGAAGCATAACTCTCATTATTCATGGGTGATATGATTATATATTTAGAAAACCCTAAACAATCTACATAGAGATTATGAGAATGAAGAAAAGTGTTTATCAAGTTACTATGCATAAAATCAATGTACAAAGATCAATTGTGTTTAGATACACCAGCTATAAATAATTGAAAAGGTGATTTTAAAAATGGGAAATTCATAGTAGCTTTAAGAACCTTGGAATACCGGCCAGGTGCAGTGGCTCATGCCTGTAATCCCAGCACTTTGGGAGGACGAGGTGGGTGGATCACCTGAGGTCAGGAGTTCAAGACCAGCCTGACCAACATGGAGAAACCCTGTCTTTACTAAAAATACAAAATTAGCTGGATGTGGTGGTACATGCTTGTAATCCCAGCTACTCGGGAGGCTGAGGGAGGAGAATCGCTTGAACCCGGGAGGTGGAGGTTCCAGTGAGCCGAGATCATGCTATTGCACCTCAGCCTGAGCAACAAGAGCGAAATTCTGTCTAAAATAAATAAATAAACAAACAAACAAACCAACCAACCAACCAACCAACCTTGGAAAACCTTGGTAAATCTAACAAAATACATGAAAAAATTATAAAATATTCTGGAAAGACCTTTTAGAAGACCTAAAAAAATAGAAATACTTTTTTTTCCTAGAAAGACTCAATACCATAAAGTTTGCAATTGTGATGTTCCCTAAATAGATCTATGAATTCGTCGAAATTCAATCCACACCCCATTTCAGAATTCCTTTTCCTCTCTCCTTTCATTTTCTCTTTCCAGCTTCGCTTCTCTTTAACAATGACAAGCTAATAGTAAAGTTTATCTAGAAGAGTAAAGACCCAAGAATATGCAAGATGTTCCTGAAGAAGACGAAACTAATGAGAAGAAATATCTTGGTACATATAAGGAATTATAGAAATCTGTAGTAACTGCAGTGTGAGTATTGGCATGGGATAGAATATTACCACTGTAAAACAAAGTAAGACAAGCAAACACAGCCCCCGGATATATGGCAACTTGGTTTATGATAGAATTAGTCCTGCAAGGTTTTTTCCAGTAAGAAATGAATAGAGTTTACAGTCAATAGAAAACAAAAAGAAATCACGTGGCAAGAAATTTGGCATACTTCTCATCCAGACACAAAATAATACGTGTCAGATAGACTAAAGGTTTAATTGTAAAAGGGAAAACTGAAAAAAAAACCTAAAAAATATATCAGACAATGTCTTTATGACTTTGAGCTAAAGAACTATTTTCTAAGCAAAATATGGGGAATTTAAAATATCAGAAAATAATAGACTAATTCCCCCATGTAAAAATGAACAATTTCTGGGTACACGGGGACATAAAGACGGGAACAATAGATGCTGGGAACTCCTAGAGTGGGGAGAGAGGGAGGAGGGTAAGTGCTGAAAAACCACCTATTGGGTACTTTGCTCAATTCCAGGATGATGGCCTGACTCATGCCCTAAACCTCAGCATCACACAGTATACTCATGAAAAAAACTGCACGTGTACCCCTTGATTCTAAAATAAAAGTTGAAAAAAAAAAAAAAACAACTAAGCGCTTCTGTATATTAAAATATATATGTACATGTATATGCATAAGAAGGGAGTAAAAATCTAGGCCACAGATTGAAAGATAATTTTGGCAACCATATAACTGACAAAATATTAGAATCTAGAATATATAAATAATTTCTACAAATCGATTTGAAAGAAGGCAGATGGTCCAGTAGAAAAATATTCAAAATATCTGAAGACAAAAAAAAAAAGAAACTCGAATGGCTCACAGTCTTTAAAAAGCCTCACTGGTACTTAGACAGATAAAAATTAAAGTGGAAATGAAATGCCATTTCACACCCTCCATATTGACAATAACCAAGGTTTCTTTCAATATGAAGTTTTCATGAGAGTCAATACAACTGGAATGCCTACATACTGTTTGTAAAAGATGAATTGGTACAAATATTTGGATGGTGATTTGATAATTTCAATAAAGTTAAAGATATGCATACCTCATGTCCAAGAAATCCCATTGCTAGCTAAATACTCTAAACAAGTGTCCTCCCCATGTGTGCTAGGATATGTGTGAAAGTATTCATAATGACTCTGCTTGTTAGAGCAGAAAACTGGAAGCAACACAAATATCCACTAACAATAAAATAAATAAGCCGTTGCATGTTATTCCAAAGGAAAATCATTCAGCACTGAAAATAAACTATAGCTATATGCAATAGTATCAACGGAACTCAAGAAAATAAGATTGCCTGAAAAAGTCAACTCAATTTATTTATATGAAGTTTAAAATCACACAAAACTAAATATAGAAGTGTAGGTGGTAAAACTTTCTTAAAGAAAATCAAAGGATTAATAACACTATATTCAACGGGATATGCAATCTGCAAAGGTGGAGGAAGGAGGGATCCACAGACCAATTCTGACATACTGGCAGTTATTTTCCCTAAATTGAGGTAATAGGCATATAGATACGTATTTGTGATTATTCGTACCTTATACATAATGTATACATATTTTTATATTCTTGCAATTTACTGAAACAGAATAGTAGAAGGAAGAAATAAAATATGTAACATGTGAAGGAAAGTATATGAAAGATTGAGATATGATGTAGGAACCTTAGGAAACTGAGACATGAGATACATGCTACTATATTTATCCAGACCACCTACTGTTTCACTTAGAGGTTTTGTAGAAGGTGTGTGCTCACTGCATGCCTTGCAGGCAGAAGACAAGGAAATGGGCTGAGCAGCATCTATGTAATGCCAACATTGTCCCCAGGGCTTGGGGACAATGCAGATGAGAAACTGTTACAGGACTTTTGAGACAGGGATCCTGTGTGACCCTGTGTGACCTTTGACTGTCATGGTGTGTTTCTTCAGTATTTTACCAATTTGCTAATTAACAAATTTACTAAAAATGGCTCTTTTAAAAATCAACCTCTTTTAAAATGTTTTGTGACTGTTTACAGTGGAAAGTGGGATGCTTTCTGGATGCCTTGGGGTTCAAGAGAACACATGGTAGCATTCCAAAAGATATGTGATACTTTTGTGGCAACAGACATCTCTCTGTTAAGGAGTATGGGATAATGAGTGTACTACCTTTGCATGGAAATATGGAAAGCAACAGTAACTAGGAATTGCTAATCCTACAGACTATACCATGTTATTCCTGAGTATCTCATGTTATCGCTGTGTACACATCTTGTTTTTTTTTAAACTGGGCATTTAACCCTCAACACAGTTCTTCCAGGTAAATATCATGCTTACTATAACATGAGATAACTGATACTGACCAAGAGCACATCATGTAGCTATGAAGTGAAGATCCGGGGTGTGAATTCAAAATCCACTCCAGTCCCTTGCTTTTAACAACTGTAGTATGCTTATCCCTTAGCCCTTCTCACCTAGGGACAGGATTTCATTGTGTGACAGCTCATTTTTCTTTATCAGAGGTAATATCTTGAACAATTTAAGCCATTGTGCATGTAGCTTGACAATTTTCTTCTCCCCTTGGGCATTTTTTAAATCATTACTTCCTGATTAAGGAAAAAAAAAAAAAAAAAAAAAACCACCTGCTATTTTTTACCTGGTATCATTTATTTTACAAAAAAAAAAAAAAGGTGGGGGGGGCACTCAAAATGACTGCACAAAGTACTGTGATTCCCAGCCACAATTAGGTACATCATCAAATCAAATCAGAGGCCTGCGCTTCATACTAACTCACTCTGGGCAATTTGGCAGCACTCTGCACAGAATCTCAGTTCTTAAAAAACTGGAGCAAATTATAGCTCCTCATCCAAAACCATAGCTTGTGTGCCTCTGCTTAGAAGAAATAGAATTGGACCTAGGTACAGAATCTTGAGTTAGGACAGTCCTTATTTCTAGGTTCATTTTCATCACTCCCTACCACACCATTGCTTTATTCTCTGTTTGACCACTCCACTCCCCTCTGCATCCTCCACAAGCCATCATTCATATATGATTATGTGTATTTTATATTTAATCTTGCTACCTTTTTGAATTGTGTGTGTGTGTGTGTGTGTGTGTGTGTGTGTATTTAAGATGTGTAAAAGGAATTGGGATATACAGGAATGGACAAACTACAAACTACAGTCAGGGCCAAACCCAGCCTACTGCCTGATTTTGTAAATGACACCTTGCTAGATCACAGCCATATCCATTAATTTGCATCATGTCTATGGGGCT
The DNA here is from genome assembly GCF_000951035.1 of Colobus angolensis palliatus. Lineage (NCBI taxonomy): Eukaryota > Metazoa > Chordata > Mammalia > Primates > Cercopithecidae > Colobus > Colobus angolensis. The sequence goes on along the minus strand of NW_012115155.1, from coordinate 6,447,208 downwards.
TCTGTCGGTGTTGTGGGACAGTGTTGAGTATTGCAAGAGAGCCTCTGGCTCACAGCTCTTAGACCCTTTATGGAAGAAGTTTGCAGCCCCCTGAGCAAGGGTGTTCCCTGCATTTCTCAACACCTCTAAAAGGACAAAACTGAGTATTCTCAGTAATGTTCCCCTAGCATCCTGTGTGAGAATTTCTCCAGGATGCACGCTCAGAGCAGGAACCATGGGGTCACATCTGCTCTCCCTGCCAGCTGGCTCTCCAGCTTGGCCACGCCCAGCCATACCACCCCTAGTGGGGCCCAGCTGCTTGCTTTTGCCAGAGTAAGAGACGTTCAGTGAATTCTCATCCTTGTTCGAGTGTGCATTCTTGATTTTTAATATGATTGAACTTTTCTTTAGATTTTTTTATGCCTTTTGAGTTTTTTTTTTTTTTTTTATTATTCTGAAAGCATTTGTGATCTATTTGGCCAGTTTTCTATTGGTGTGGTTTTCCATTTAGTTATGATTTTTGGTTTGCAGGACCCCTTATATATTATAACAGCAATTACTTACTGAATTGGGACACTACAAATAACTTCTACTTTTCCCTTGTCCATCTATTAGTTTTTCCCGTTGTGTCCAATACTGAAAAGAAATGCTTTTTTAGAAGATACATGTGTGATTAGTGAAGCTATTGTTATTGTATTTCTATATTACATATAGTTGTATTATATATTGTTACTACATTATGTGTAATGTTACCTATAATATATAAGGTTATATATAAAATATTATGTTATATGATTATAATTACATTATTATTATTTCATTGTTATAATGTGGCAACCTAAGGTAAGAAAATTATTCTAAGCAAAATTTTTTTATGGATTCAGTTTTTCCAAGTAATACAGATTCGTAACTGGTTCGATTGGAAGTAAACTGTTTTCCAATATTTAGAATAATTTTCTGGCCTCTAAAGGCAGCACATAGAGGACTAGTGGATGCATCCTTGTCAGTTTACCACATGTTCTAGAAAAGAGAAAACAGGCCTCATTGCATTACCTGAACACGCAGCGCAGCTATTTATATATATAAAATATGTGGGACCTAGTTTATCTATGTGCTATATGCAATTTGAGTTTTGTTAATAGCTATGGTGGGTGGTTGGTCCCATTTGTGGTCCTCCATAGCTGGCCTTTCTGAATATAAAATACAGCCAAGTCATTTGGAGAGGGTATGAGGAGGGTGCTGGTATACCAAGTGTTGGAAAGGTTCAGTAGCTCAGAGAAAATAAATGGGGGAGGGGTTGAGAGGTGATTTGGAATGAAGGGATATTGCAGCAGCTGTGTCCTGGATCCCATAAAGGGCTCTGGATGTGCCCGCCAAGGCCTCGGATGCGTGAGAATCAGGGTCACGTGCAGCGAACAGACACAAAGCTATTGCAAGAGAGATGCAAGCTAAGGTTGATTAGGTCACTTATGACCCAGAGCTGGTGGACAGCAATAAAGTCAGCTCACACCCGGTCCTGCTGCGTGTCACTTCTGTTTGTTTGCTGAAGTCTGTGCAGAGGTGAGGTTTGGCAGCCCCTCTTGTACCTCCTCTCTCTGTCTCCTCCCTCTCCACCCTCTCTTTCTCCCCAAGGTACGTACCTACCATCTGCTAAAGAGTCAGGCCTCAGGTCTGAAATTCAGAAGATTTAACAGGAGTTAGCTTAAAAATAAATGCTTCACATTTCATAAACCAATTGTGGAATAAAGAAAAGAAATACTAGAGTAAAATTTCGATCCCTCCATGTCCAGTGAGGTATTATTTTCCAAGTGAAACGTTAGGGGTTTGGTGTCTCTTGACATCATAACGCAACGTTGCTTTTCACAATCAAGAATGCCAACCTAGAGCTTCAGGGACATTTTTTCCCCATGCTGAGTCAAATTCCATTTTACGTTAATCTTAAAACAGCTTGTTATTCAGACTTTCCCTCCATTTAACAGATATCTATTGAACAACGACTGTTTTCCCACATAGCCCAGAATGCTTGGGATACATCAATAAACAAAAGATACAAAGATCTCTGCCCTGAAAAACACTAATTCTTAGCTAGTGGAGATAGACAATAAACAGTGCACATAACAAATAAGTCAACTATATGTTATGCGTTGAATTATGTCCCCCTCAAAAAAATAAAAAATAAAAAATAAATAGAAAGAAAGAAGCGTTGAAGTCTGAAGTCCTAACTTCAAGTATCTGTAAATGTGACCTTGTTTGACAATAGGGTCTTTGCAGATTTCATCAAGCTAAGGTAAGGCCATAAAGGAAGGTGGGCCTTTATCCAATATGACTGATGTCCTTATAGGAAGAGAGAAATTTGGACATACAGATGCAGACGCACAGGGAGAATGTTATGTGATGATCCACAGATCCACAGACACAGGAAGACAGAGCCAGAGACTGGATTGGCTTCCACAAGCCAAGGAAGACCTGAAACTATCAGGGCATGGAAGAGACAAGGAAGGATCCTCCCTCAGAGGCTTCAGAGGAAGTAGAAACAGCTTCATTTTGAAATTCGAGCATTCAGAACTGAGATACGTTTCGGTAGCTTTAAACCATCCAATTTTGATGGCATCATTGTAATGATAAATGCTAAGAAACAAAGAAAAAAAATATAGCAAGACCAGGAGAAGAAGGAGTTTTTGAGGAAGCAAGGGATGAGGTTTAATATTCAATAGGGTGGTCAGGGTAGGACTCCTCATGGCCATGACATTTTACCAAGAGTCAGGACAATAGCCCAGGAGAAAGAGGAAAGTTAGAGAAGGATCTGAGAGTTTCAGCTGGGCAACTAGTGGGATGGAGGTGCCACAGCTGAGAGGATGCAGAAGCTGAGAGGTGGAGAGTGTGTGGAGTTCAGTTTTGACACTCTGATTCTGGCACAACTATTAGATGTAAATGTCAGTTGTGAATATCAGCAGGAAGCTACTGGCACGCTCAGACACATGGTTTGGGGGGAATAGAGTTAAGATACTGTCCTCAGAGTGTGGGGAGGATGGATGGAAACCCCCACAGGACAGTGAAGGACCCTGGGCAACCACAATGGGCAGCACTCGATTGGGGCAAAGAGGGGCCAGGGCTGCAGGGGGCAGCTGGTGTGAAGGTCAGGACAGGTAGGAGCCACAGTGTTCTCCAGGGAGAAAAGGCCAACTGTGGCAGCAGAGAGCAAGAATGGAAAGTGCAACGAACATTCTGACCCATTCTTCCCCACCCTTGTATTTCCTCATGCATCGCATGGATGGAGCCATAAAGAAACCGGAAAGAAAGAAAACCAACTGAGAAAGTCTAGGATCCCAGGCCAGAGTGGGGGAAAGATGGAACGTGTGAATCTGCAAGTTCGACACAAAGCATCCTGCTCCACACTTATGCAATGGAGTTAATTTTCATGGGAATGAAAGAACACAGGTTTTTCATCACCAGGTCCTCTGTAGGATCCCAGGAATGTCTCAAACTGAAGAGACACGAAGACTGCAGCTCCATAAAGCCTGCTAGGGAGAGAGTTTTGTATTTTTCTTTTTCTTTTCTTTTCTTTTTTTTTTGAGATGGAGTCTCGCTCTGTCGTGCAGTGGTGTGATCCTCTGTCTCCAGGGTTCAAGCGATTCTCCTGCCTCAGTGGCTGAGATTACAGGCATGCACCACCATGCCCAGCTAAATTTTGTATTTTTAGTAGAGACAAGATTTTACCATGTTGGTCAGGCTGGTCTCAAACTCCTGACCTCAGGTGATTCACCTGACTTGGCCTCCCAGAGTGCTGGGATTACAGGCGTGAGCCACTGGGCCCAGCCAGGCCAGTCTGTTTTAGGTGTTCTTCCACTGTACTCTCCTAACATCGAATGATTGCCTCTGCCATCTAACCTAAGCACACTGCCATATTTGGCAGCCGACTTCCCTCTCTCTCTCCATCTTGACTATACGTTCACGTAGGCAGGATCCAAATCTTTTGCAACTTGTTCCCCATGACAGAGTTTCGACATCCTGGGCATTTCCATTGCCTCTTTGTCGAATGAAGGAGTATTGAAGTTGTATCCTTTTGCTCTGAATCTACTTTATTTTTTTAGTTCCTTTGATGGAACACAACTCATTATCTCACATACTCTATCGTACACAAAGATGAGCTCAACCTTCTCTCTTCCTTGTAACATCGTCTGAAGTGATTTCAAGGAATGTTTTCTCAAATATCGGGACTCCCAAAGAAACTATGAAATGCTGGCGAAGTTTTGTCTTTTTTTTTCCTTCTTCTTTTTCTTGTTTTTTTTTTGATTCTCCATATAAATATTAGAGTTTGACTCCATTTGGGAGATTTCATTGCTTGAACGTAAAAATGTCACATTTTGGCTGCCTATTTCAAAACATTTTATTTCAATTGTAAACGAGTCTCTCACTCGTATTCCAATAAAGTAAAGCAAGTATGATACATGCCTCCATAAATAGATAAAAGTCTCTTTCGTTAAACATCAACAATGGTTCCAATGTGGAATGCCACTTGGAAAATTGTATTATAGGTGGTTAAAATTACTTTCGGGAGACATATGGATGTTAGAGGATTAAGAAATAGTTGAAGTTATATGTCTAGTTTGGACTCTACAATTTAGAGATATTTGTGATAAATGAAATAAAATACAAACATATAATCTTTTTTTCCTTTATAAATGGGATCAATCTCCTTTAAATGAGCAATGTAATCTGTTTCTTACCACTTTTAATTTGAAAATATCATCTAAGTACAACAATTACTTTTCACAGTAGCAGTTAATATTAAGAATACTTTACCAAATTACCTAGATTTCAGTAAGGCCAGAAACTCTACTTTCTCCATAACGACTGACTTTCAGAATCTAATATCATAGAGTCCCTTCATACTAAAGGGATGGCGTCTGTTCTGCAGGCTGAATAAAATTATCATTCCCATTAAAAATTATACTTGCTCATTACTAACTTGTCAAGCCAGATTTCTCCAAAGACATTTATTTCAGTCAACATCAAAGTTTGTCAGAAAATACGGTTTTCATAAAGACTGCAACTTTCCTTTGGAGCATTTTGCCTTTTTTTAAAAAAAAATATATATATATATATTTAGTAACATATTGGAGAAAAAAATTAAAGACCAAAGTGGTGTCATGGTACTAAGCCCAGAAAGAGGAGCTCTGAATTTTAATTCTTGTTTTGTCTACAAACCCTGTGACTTCAGCCACACTATCCCTTCAACTACATTTCTCTATCAGTAAAGAACATTTGAGCTAAGTGTTAGTAAGATCCTTTCTCATGAATTTGTGGTCCTCATGTTTTTAAATTGGAGGAAAAACTAAACGCAAAAGATAGATGTCTTCTGAGCTCAATTATTCCAAATGAAAGAACAGTCACATAGTGGTTTGGTTTACTGAATTTTGTTAAGACTGTAAATCATGGTGGAGTAGACTAAAGCCAAGATTACGCAATTTTTGATTTGGACTTGGATTATGGAAGTGGACGTGGACAATGGAAAATAAAAAATTACTGCCTTGGGATTGCTATTATGAGATACAAATGTCTTGATCATTCTTTACATATTGATTGATGCTAATGTCATGTAGCTATAGTAGATCATAATTTAGAAGTTTTTCAAGAATTTCAAGGAATGGAAGCCTTTCATTGCAAGAAATATTTTATCAAAGTCTGTTTGGCAAAAATACCAAACAAGCAAAACCTCTTAAAGAAGCATAGTGGGCAAGTGGAAGTTCAAAAACTAAAAGGGGTGAGCACCCCCTGAAATACACAACTAAGAATCCCCATCCTTTGAGGTCTTCTCCAAACATCCCACACTAAAAAGTTTATGAATAACCAGATCTGTGTCATATGGACTTGTTGGCCTGAGGAGACGGGTAAATAAAATGTTCACTCAATTTCTTTTTCAAACCTTAGTCAGAAAACAAAGATACCTATTGGCGTTTGCATTTGAACATGCAAATTCCTTAAAGACACCAATAAAAATAAAACACAATCCACGAAAAGTATAGGTATATATTTACAGCTTTAGTTCCAATAAAATATGTCACAAAAAAAGCCAGGCTTCTCCGTTATCATTCGGTAAATGAGCAGGATCTACCTTTGCAAGATAAACAATAGACACACGGAGTGGTATCCTCCCAGAGAATGAGAAGACAAAGACTCATGCTAGGAGAAATCACACACAGTCAATAGTTCATTTAAACAAAAGTTGAGAAAATACTTAGAACAAACCACCCACAGACATGGAATTTACATATATAGGTATATGTATACACAAAATATGTGCATATGCATGTATGTAATATTTGTATATTGTTATTAAGAACTATATTATTTAATAGATGTATGATGTTATCAATGACATAGACATCTCATAACACCCTTATTCCGGTTTTAATACAGAAGAGGCAGTTTCAGAAAATTGGATAGGATGAGAGAAATTTCCGTTTTCCTATCTTTTTTCTAGGAACATAGTAGTTTAACTGAGCTTTTGTTTTTCTTTTTCTACATACATTTTTAATTAATTGAAATACCAGGAAGTGGTTGTTTGCAAAGCTGGGGTAGCTCTGATTTTTAGGTTAGAAGAGTTGGTCCAATAAGCATCCTGTAGGATCAGTGTGGTAAACTCTGCCAGTTGAGTCCTCAACTCACACATGTAAAAAGTGTGGGAATGGAAACTCACCCACTCATCTCCTCCTTCTCCCTAATGGAGCCTTTAGCATTGCCTACCATCCATTATTGTGTTTAACTCATAAAGCACACACTGTTAGACTTCTCTAACTACCCTTGAAGTTTGCTCAAAAACATCATTGCTACCGATTGTTAGCCTAATAGTGGCTCTTATATCTCTATTCAGACCACCAAAGCAATAAATTTTTTGAATAACCTACACATTATAGAATAAAGAGAGATGAAGCTCACCCTTAAGAGTACTTAGAAAAAGTGGTCTAGCAAAACATAGGAAGGTCATAATTTTTAATTCAAGCATGAAGCTTTTGTATCTTCTTTTCTCTTTGGAGAGAAGCCTCAATTCTCAAGCTCTGCAGATAGGAAAGTTGGTAATTGTTTCCAATTTTCCAGAAGCAAACATGCTTAGTGAAGTTAAAAGACTTGTTCAAAGTCCACTTGGGAGGCAGAGAAAAGGCCAGGCATATGAAGGTGCCTGCTCGGCTCTGCAGTGCCATCTTTCTGAGGGGTTGATGTGCTGAGAGCAGCTTAGTCTCCTACACCTGCAACCCCTATGCCCTTTAGATGAACCCATTGTTGCCTTTATATTTAGAATAGCAATCTGGAAGCCCTGCAAGGCGTGGAATCTATAGCAATAGATGCCAACAAAAGTCTTGCCAATTCTTAAGGTGTAGACCGCTGTCCAGTCTATTAAACAAAACAAAATAAAAAATCTCCATAAATAAAAGAGATTTTTCTCCTTGGTTAATCTGAGTTAATGACATTGATACAATTATGTTAATGAAGATTATGCAGGGCTCTCTTGATCAAGAGTTACATTCACACTCTTTCACACATATTATCTCCTATAAAATGCTCAACAACTTTCAGAGTCAAGGTCAGAATCACAATTCAAAGTTGCAGTGACTGAAGCTCAGAGTAGTCTGGAACCTCTCCAGGGTCAAAAGATGAATAAAATGCATAGTGGGTCTGTGAGGACCAAGTCAAGCTGCAGGGCCTGCACACCTTCAAACCGCAGAGGGTCCGTATTGACTCCGGGAGTCACTCTGGCTAGCAAGGCTTAGAAATAGACTTTATGAGGGCTTTCAATCATATTAAATATTCAGAATATTACATAGTTTACTGATTTATTTTGTTTATCTCCTTTTATTAGAAAATAAGCTCCACAGATCAGAAATTGTTTTGTTTACTGTTGTATCTCCAACACCTAAAAAAATTCCTGACACAATTGCTTGACAAATATTTCTCTCCTGAAAAATAACTAAAATTAAAAATAACAATTCCTAATTATCTAGAGGCCACTTGTGGTTAGAATATGTGTTTCCTAAATATTTTGATTTATTTCAGTCTGTTTGGCAGAAGGAAACTTTGAAGAACTCACAAAAAACTTAATCTTCAAAATATTGAAATCCCATTATATGTGGTCTTGGGTTTACTCATTTAGGTCAGGCTTAAGAAACCCAGATGTGGAACCCTTTAGGTTATGATTAATCCAATTTTTCATGATGGCAGAATGTCTGAAGCATGACAATATCAGATGCCGCTGCTGAATTCTACCTGGTGCTGAAATAATCCTCCGTCTCTAAGTCTTTCTGTCCAGCTGTCTCTCTCTCTTTCTCTCTCTCACTTTGTCACTCTTCCCTTATTTCTCATTGTTCCTTCTTTTATAAATAGATGTTTCTGTTAACTTATATAATCTTAAGAATCACTTTGGGTTTAGCTAAAGGACTTGATTTCCAAACTTCTTAAAGGATCATCATAAACAGGGGAAACACAAGTTTAGCTGATTCATAAACCTCGTTACTACTGTTTTTCCTACCTTCAGGATCTCTTGTTTTCTATGCTGAATAGTTGATACCTCTTCTTCTCATGTAAAAAAAAAAAGTCTAAGCACAATGACCCTGGAAAGAAAGGCTTCCAGGAAGGCTTTTGTGCACAGGGTCTCCCAGCTCCCAAAGCCATTTCTTGCCTTTCCTCTGTTGTAGTTCTGCTCAGAAGACCAGATACCAGGAAACTAGTGAGATAAGACACTTTGTATGATACCACCTGATTCTCTCATTTTTGTGCTCATCCCTACTCCCTGATCAGATCTTCAGTGACCTTCTCCATCTCTCCAATAAACCATAATATCAGAAGATGATCTACCATTGATCATTTATACCCCCAGGTACTGAGTCAATATGTTTCCTGTTTTTCTGCATTATTTGCATTTAACTTTATCTTGAATTTGAAATAAAATCTTATCCACTGGTAAAATTGTTTTAGTCATTAGAGGACCAGGAAGGGAAGCTGAACTTGAAGCAGGATCAGCTCTAAAAAGGCAATTAATTCAATGAGAGTTTGCTGTATACTTATCACAGGTCAAACATCCGGCTAAAAGCTATGGATGTAAAAGTAAAAGAACCTCAGACTTTATACCAATGAGGTCCCTATTTCGGCAACGCACCACCTTGTTTTTGAGGAATGCTGATGTTGACAGTTCACTATATAAGTCTCCCCTCTTTCATATCCCAAAATTATTTTACTCGTTCAAAACTCAAGCCCACTAGGTCCTCTCTTACTACTTCTCTTGTCCCCATTGTAACATGCATATTTAAATGAATTCCCAGGGATTTTTATTTATTATTTAACCCTTCCTTGCAGACCATTTTTGGAAAGCACTGATTTATGCTTCTGGATCTAACCACTGAAATCAGGCAGATCTTAGCTCAAATTCTAGCTCTTCCACTTTTAGTTGAGAGTTCTTATGTAGGATACCCAAAGACTCTGGACCTCAGCCAATACAGTTATGCATGAAGGGTAATATTTATTGCAATGTGATGTCATGAGATTTAACCAGAGCATAATCATGTCTTGGAAATGCAGTGACTAGCAATGTATATCCATCTCTTTTTACTACCTTTTCTTTTTTTTCCTTCCTGGTTACTCTTTCTTCTCTTCTATTGCATTTGAAGAATTGTGGAGTAGGGAAGAAAGAAGCTGTTATTGTACTGTATGTCACAGGAGATCTGATCAATCTGGTGCTTTTATTTCTTTTGTTTCTACCTTTGCCCTCCTAAGTGTCAGGCCCCAAACTCATGGCTCGCATTTCCTCCTCCTCCAAAGACAAAGCTTGCCTATGAACAAAGCAGACCCTTTTAGCACAAGAAAGATGTAAGACCCAGGATCACTCAACACACTGAGTTTGGACTGCATTTTTGTTCCTTTAGTCAGTTAAACGCCAGAAGAATTGTACTATGTCTTTGAAAGAAGGCAAAGAAGTGAAATGATTGAAATTTGACTTTATAGGAGGATCCTGGTGGTTCTGAAAGACCATGAAGCTTATTTAATTTGGCAGTTCCATATGTGAAATATAGTAAATATGTAAGAGGCTCTAGGGAAATTGAAAAGATCATCCTTCTAATAAAACTTAACAGGGCCAGCATGGAGACATCTCCGCCCTCAGGTTGGAACACTTAGCCACTGCTTTTGATGATGAGTTTAACTAAAATATGAAATTAGATGTTATACTTAATACGGCCTTTGTTGTAAAAGGGAAAGATACATTAATACTATACACATCTACATACACAGTATAAGTGTCACCTAGAAATATTCTTATAACTATATTTCTATATACAAACTTGCACGTGTTTGTATACATAAAACTATATAGGCTTAGAACCTTTCATAAGCATTTATTTAGACTCATAGTCACATACAAACAACTTTTGTGAGTAAACATTTTATTTGTATATTTTTATATATGTATGAGTAGCTATGCAGGTAAGCAATATTTACAGTAATTTTTGTCTGAACTTAACACACAACTATAGAATAGATGCCCTCATGTGTAAGCCAGTGTGTGCACAACACATACATGGACAAATATGAGAATGTATTTTCTACATCAATGGATCTCAAAGTGTGGTTCTGGATAAACACAATCAGCATCACCTGGGGACCTTGTTAAAATTACAAATTCTCATGCCTACTCAGGACCAGGTGGATCAGAAAACCCTAAGGCCCCGCAAGCTGTGTTCTAGCAAATCCTCCGGGTGTTCTGATAGACTTGTTGGCATGGTTACCATGAGAATAGCTGCTCTATACCATACATAGTAAACACACACTTTGCAATTATCTTATTTATAGGAGTATACGTATATGTCCTAGGCTAACAAATAAATACAACAAATATTCGAACATATCCATGAACATAAAGCAACTGCTCATTAGTTAGGAGCAGATTATAACCAGTTAGTGGATTCAACTCGGATACGCAGAGGGACCTGTTCACAATCCCCCTCCCTGGGAAGCAAAGAAGCTGAGCAATGGCTGGGGAAGACTGAACTCACACCCTGAGTGTGCATAAAAGAGGAGCCAAGGATGGTGCTGTCAGCTGTCAGCTTCCTCAGCTCCATCACACTGGTAGACCCTATCCTGATGGTGCAGTTTAAACAGACACTCTTTCTTTAGTGTGGCTTGTGCTCGTTCCTGCACTGAGCTTGGGAGACGAATAAAGCATCCTCCACATAACATTGGGCCTACAGTGTTGTGTTCGCTCTCCTTGAAATCACACCTGTGTATGGCTTGATGGGGGATGAAAAATTTTTAAAAAGTATGAAGACAACCCCAAAAGAGCAGAAGGCTGCATGTTAAGATACTAGATTTTTAATTTATTTCTGGCTCTTCATGGCTAGTCTGATAATCAAACATTTATTAGGAGTCTTTTATATGCCTAACACTAAGATACTACAGAAGTGTCCTGGAAAATGCTAAAATTTGTCCTTGCCTTTTGGCAGCTTACAGTCCAGTGGGTGGCAATATGAGTTCACAAGCCAGAACCAAACAAAGTCTCAGAGAGGAACCTTGTGCTGGGCTGAATAATGCTGACATAGTAAGTGGCAGGGAGAAGAAAGTGTGGGCTGAACATTTTAGTAGAAAGTCTGGGGTTTCAGCTTGGATTTGATATGCAAAAGGTATTTTAATAGGGGAGCTAAGGCAGAATATGTGTATATGTGCAGACATCCTTATCTGTCAATTGGGTTAATGATAACTGTTTCCTGACTGCAAAGCTGTTGTGATGTGGATAGAAGATATTGAGTATGGGAAGAAATTGAAAAGTTCAAATCATTATACAAACACCAATATGGTGCATGTTTGAGTACTTCTCCTTGAGACCCAGGATAAATTCACTGGGTCTTTGTTTCCTGTGTTTTATTACAACAGTATTGATTTTATCCCACAGTCTTCAGAGGAAATATGCACACATGCCATCTTCTCCCCAGTTTAAAGTATGGTTCCATCATAGGTCCAGTGCTCCTGTAAACCCTGGAGCATTAAAATCTCCTATTTGTTCCAGAATATCCATTGTCTTTCTCTTCAGGCTGTGCCTCTCTGGGTCTCAGCCACGGTAACAAAGTTGTCCGCATCCTGCACTCTAGCACAATGTGATAGCAATGCCATTGTGACTCAAAGGGTGAATGCAGATTTTAATAGGTTGTCCCTTGAATCGGTCTCTCTGCCTTGCCCTTTCTTCTCCAACTCATTCTCCACACTGCTATCAGAGTAAGGTTGTCAGATTTAACACAGAAATACAGGATGTTCAGTGAAAGTTGATTTTCAATTTGGCAATGAATACTTTTTTAGTATAAATATGTCCCATGCAAGATTTGGGACATGTTGATACTGAAAGAAAAGATTCATTCTTTATCTGAAATGTCACTATATTTTATCTGACAACCATACACCAGCGTGCTGCTTCAGCTTGCTCATATTATCACACTGTTCCTTCATGCAAAGCTCCGCCCACCCCAAAGCTGGGAAGAGCATATATGGTCCTTTTTGAAGTAATTCTTACGTGTATTTCCAGCTTTGTCTCCTTCCATTCTTTCAGATACGCGAATCCAATGTTTCTATAATATAATTCAGCCAATAAGCTTTCAGTCTCGTAGACATTTCTCTGCCCATCTTGTGTATATGTCTTGGCACATGCTGTTCTCTCCCACTCAAAAGCTCCTCGACCTCCCCCCATGCCCCAATACCCTACCAGCAACTTTGTGCCACTTAGCAAATGTAGAACTCCCTCTGGAATCTTCTAAATGTCTTGGACTGAGTGGTTTTCCCTTCTACTTTTTGTCATAAAATTCCAGACATTTATCTGCTGAGACTTAATCACATAATCTATTAGGTTCGTGCAAAAGTAATTACAGTTTTTGCTATTACTTTTATGGCAAAAACCGCGATTACTTTTGCACCAACTGAATATAATTATCTACTTATCTTCCTCCCCATCTTGATTGTGAATACCTTGAGTGGGTGGATGTTTTCTTCTCCCTACTCCCAGCCTTTGAGAGGTTCCTGGCACATTACACTAAAAAATGGGTTTTCAATGAATGTATGAATAAAGTCAACTTCATTATAACCTTTTCTAAAGTAAACATTAGAAGGACAACACCTGAGGGTTGCAATGAAATATATTAACTGTGCTTTATCTGTTTGCCAAATAAGAAAGGACAGACCGTGGTTTACTGTTTGATCAGATTGATTAATGCCAGGTCTCACAGTTTTTGAAAGGAAGCTATTCAACCTGTGCAATATAGCACAAGCACAATAACATAAGTTCAATTCCACTGGTTTACAACACATTGAATGTACATTTCATTCTCAACTTTTCACAAGACTTGAACGCGTTTCAGAGGAAACTAGACATTTTTACTATTTATCGAAAACAGTTAAGATGGGAAACTATTAAAGGTTTTTAAGATTACCATAAAATAATTAGTAGAGAACATTCCCTTTTGGAGCTAACACTATAACATGAATCAGAGAAACAGAATTTTTTAAGCAACCTCATTTTTAGATGCACATTTCATTCATCCATTAAATTGCTCCCTTATTCTACCGCTAATGGAATGTTTATTAAATGCCAGTCACTATGGCCAGTGGTAGGAATATAGCAATTAATGTCCACAGAGAAGAAGAATCTAAATCACCCCAATGTACCTAGTAGTCTTCCTGATAAAAGTGATATCTTCACCAAATATAAAGGGTTGGTACAAATTACAAAAATAAATAAGCAAAATGTGGGGGGGTCTTCCGTGTTGAAGGATTTACTTGTTATTTACTTGCTACTTGTGAGAATGAAGAAGAAAAATCCTATGTCACAAACAGAGTCTCCACGGTAAGGAAGGCAAACTGTAAGCATGAAAGATTCAGAAATGTAACAGTGAAATAACTTGACTGGTATGGAACAAAATGGAAGAAAGCTTCTGATTAAAAGGAGAGAAACAGCAGAGCCAAGGTGGCTTTGTGGGTACTGAAGACACAGGCAGAAGATGAGTGGCAAGAAAACCTGATGCCCTGGAGACAAAGAATGACCTAAATGCAAAAATGTGAGTGGAATGTTATATGACAAAGGCTTGGTACTTGTAAAAACGATGGAGAATTTTAGTGGACACAGTTAAGTAGCTGAAAAATACTGAAATAGAAACATACGGTCTCATAAGAAGATTAGGGACTGGAGGGATGAGACTGAAGATTAATTTTCACTGGATTTGTCAGTGATGAAGTAGCTTTCAAAGCTTCCTGTGTGTAGGTCAAAATGCTTGTCTTGACTAAATACAAAGTTTTAGTATTCTAGACATACTGTGTGAGCTTCGGCAAGTTATCTCGACTTCCTGAGTCTCAGTTTTTGTCATCTGTAAAATTGGGGCAATCAATCCCTTGTTAGAAATATTTTGAGGCCGGGCGCGGTGGCTCAAGCCTGTAATCCCAGCACTTTGGGAGGCCGAGACGGGCAGATCACGAGGTCAGGAGATCGAGACCATCC
>NW_012115155.1:6410944-6432029 GCF_000951035.1 Colobus angolensis palliatus | reverse complement strand
ATGGTCTCGATCTCCTGACCTCGTGATCCGCCCGTCTCGGCCTCCCAAAGTGCTGGGATTACAGGCTTGAGCCACCGTGCCCGGCCAAATCTACTTTTCTTAAATTACAGATAATTAAATTTGTATATGAGTCAAAACCAAACTCTACATATTATAGCTGTTTGGATGACTTTATGTCTAATACATTTTGGAATCATGACATTCCCTCTGTCCCAGGGCCAGCTTTGAATCTCAAAATATCTTAGAGCCAGAAATAGCTATTGATTAAATCAGGATTGAAAGGGTAAAAGAGAGAATCCTGCTGTGTATATTAAGGATTAGTCTGTCACATGATTAATACCATCATCTTCATTGTACAAATAATACCATCTTATAAATATATAGCATTTTCTGCATCTCAGAGTGCATTTATAGTCTTAGTTCATCTTCACCTTAGCCAGTGATGCAGCCAGGAGATACATGATTTCTATTTGTTAGATGAGGAAGAAATAGCACACATAAGACAAAATGACTTGCTCAAGTACATACATACAGTGAAGATCAGAGCCAGGGCTGGAAGTAAGCCTTTCTCAGTGCAGAACAATTTTCATGTAATTCAGTGGGAAACTTCACCCACTTGATGTGTTAGCTAGATCAATTAATTTCATCAGATATAGAATAAAAATATATCAGGAGATAGGCAGCCAGCTAGCTAGAAAGAAATAATTTTAAAAATGTAAAAAGACAAAAGGAAAACCTGAATATAGGGTTATTTGCATATGGTAATATATATTCCTAGAATATCTTTATGATGTTTAATATACTATATTGCTACAGCTTGATTATATACAGAAAAGAAACTCCTACTCAATCTAATTTTGATGCAGAAACATAATAAAATCGCTCTCACCAACACAGAAATCCTTACATACTTCACCTTAATTAATTCCACAATTATTTATTGAGCCTTCAAGACAAAGTCCTATCCTAATTACTATAGTCATTCAAATAAATATCAAACCTTTTATAAAATATGCAATATAAAATATAACTATAAGATTAATATTTAGATGGAATTAAATACAAAATTACACTGAAAATGTGAAAACAGAAGAAGCTTTGTTCTTTTTCTTGTTAATGTATTGGGTCTAAATGAGTTGACTGACTAGTTTTTTTTTTTTTTAATTCTGGTTTTTCTCAAACTGCCCTTCACATTATCTTACAGAAGGGGAATTCATGGTGGCCTTGAGTATCTCTGACCTAGCTCTTTTCCTGTGGAAGCCCTTGGCTTTTACCAGTCTGTAGGCAGAGGGAGGCATGAAAAGGTAGCTGAGGGTCCCATTCAAAGTGAACAATAAGAGGAAATGAGCTGGCCAGGGAGGGCATTTCCTGTAACTTACACAGCAGAGCTTGAATTATTTGGGGGGAGATTGGGGGGGCTTTCATTTCCTGAAATCCAGACTGAAGAAATGGAAAGATTTCCTAACTGTGTTTCCATATAACATATTACTAAACAGTATCACACAAATAATTTCTAACAACTGTTGGAATTAGTTATAATGAGCCATAATAAAACTCATCTTGAATTTATATGCAATTTTAACCTTATCTACATATTTCTAAACTTCTCATTTTATTTTCAATTTATGTAGATTTAGGCTTTGGTTATTGAATCTTTATTTTCTTCATTTCTCACTAGCATTTATATGTATATTCAGATTGCAAACAGGAAACACTCAACATTTATTTTTTAACTGTGTTGAATGTACTGTTGGAACAAAATGGGGTCTAAAGATACTGATAAAATATTAACTTCGATATGTCTGATGATGATGAAAAAATAATTAATTGATGGGGCAAAATATCTATTTCAAATTTCCACCAAGCGCTTCCAGAAAACAAGCAGAAAATAGATGCTCGAGAATCATATCTGATGTTGGCCTAAAATCTTTGCTTCTTCACTATTTACAGGAAATTGATTTTCTGTGATGGAAGTCATCTCAGCCCTGCAGGCTCTTTGATGTCCTGTCAAAGACCATTGTGCATGTTCATGCATTGTTTGCAAGCCACCAGGAAACACTGCCATGAAATTAATTGTTGCAGAAGAGATCAGAAGCCAAACTTGTTTTATATATATTTACATTCTTAATGTGTCTTAAATCATATATTTTCATCTGTTTCATTCACTGTTGAATTACCCAAATCACATAGGTAAAAAGAAAAAAAGGTAAAACAACCATAGGTTTATTTTTTAAAGATGCTGTCTCTGGTTTTGATGGAAATATAAAATGTGTCTCCTGAAATAGCCTTGTCCTCAGGGAACAGAAACGAGCAGATGAGCAGCATTAAGCTTTGGCATGGGGGCCAAGAATGGAAATTTATAAGTCAAACCTATCAGGAATGCATTGAAATCCTGTTAATTTTGTTAAAGCTACAGGGTTAGGATTTTAATAGAAGTTGTAAATACATTTGTCTTTTGGTGTTTGGAATAACCCAACCCCTTCCACTCCATGTAACTTGCAGACTGACATTTCATATAATTAAAGGAAGCATTTTCATCTTGAATGATGATTGCTCCTGGTTTTGTAGAATGCAGCATCATACAACAATGTAATCACTCTAAGAAAAGCTCTAAATTTATTGTTTCTTGATTTTTAACAAAAGAAAGGAGAATAAAAAGAAAGAAAACCTTCATACCTTTCCCTAAGCAAAATTGATGTGT
The DNA here is from genome assembly GCF_000951035.1 of Colobus angolensis palliatus. Classification (NCBI taxonomy): domain Eukaryota; kingdom Metazoa; phylum Chordata; class Mammalia; order Primates; family Cercopithecidae; genus Colobus; species Colobus angolensis. Next base: position 6,429,328 of record NW_012115155.1, on the reverse strand, counting down.
TCGGTACCAATAAATGAAGTTAGGCCCGGCATGGTGCCTCAAGCCTGTAATCCCAGCACTTTGAGAGGTCAAGGCAGGCAGATCACCTGAGGTCAGGAGTTTGAGACCAGCCTGGCCAACATGGCAAAACCTTGTCACTACAAAAAAATACAAAAGTTAGCTGGGCATGGTGGCACATGCCTGTAATCCCAACTACTCAGGAGGCAGAGGCAGGAGAATTGCTTGAACCTGGGAGGTGGAAGTTGCAGGGAGCTGAGATCATGCTACTGCTACACTCCAGCCTGGGTCACAGAGCAAGACTCCGTATCAAAATAAAAATAATAATAATAATAAATAAAAAGCAGCTGAAGTCAGAGAATGAGTACAGGTACATGAGAATGCAAAGCCAGGGTCAGGGGCTGGGTGGGGTATGGAATGGGAGTGAGTGGGTGAAACATTCATATTAAGACAGCCTTTCTTGAAAGAGCTCTAAAAATCAAAGAGCTTTTCACAAGTATTGTTTTCATATTCAGGCTATTGCTGTTGATATCTATTTACAGGCTGCTGATATCTGTTTACAGGCTATATGAAGTCTATGATAATGAGCACACTATCAAGAGTTCAAGCCTATGAAAATCTTAAAAGGTGAACTTAGAAATTTAAAAAAAAAAAAAAAAAGTTCAAAACCAAAAATTCAACTGCCACCACCAGCATCACAACAAAAACACTTCACTTGCAAGGTGGAAAATGAGCACCGCCTCTGAGGAACTGAGATCAAAGTTGACTTGGTAGTCTTAATGGAACACAAGCTAAACAGTATTTTCCAAAAGCAGACTAAAGCATTAAATAAAGCATTAAATAAGGCATTAAACAAAAACATTGAAATTACTATGGGAGATCTCAGCATGTAGAAACTACCAATTAATTCCCAAATTTTGATCAGGTTGGTTAGACTATAATTAGAGTGCTCAGGCTAGTTTGTAGTCCTAGAAACTGAATGATAATATTAAGAACTTGGATAAGGTCTAGTGGAAAGCAACACTTCTATTTAAAAGATAGAGGAATTAGACAGCAAGGAATAATAAAGGAATTGATTTTACAGCCTAGTGGATGCCTGGGTTGAAGGAGGGTGTTAATTTCTACACGTACAGTGAGTTCAACTGAAAGGAAAACATCACTGAGAAAAAATAGTTGCTTAGTATGTGCAATAACCCAGGAGTTGACAAGAATGGATGCTGAAGAACACGAACAACAAAAAAGTAAACCATTGGCTGCGCATGGTGGCTCAGGTCTGTAATCCCAGCACTTTGGGAGGCCAACTGGGGAGGATCATGTGAGGTCAGGAGTTCGAGAGCAGCCTGGCCAACATGGTGAAATCTTGTCTCTACTAAAATACAAAAATTAGCTAGGCGTGGTCATGGGTCCCTGTAATCCCAGCTACTTGAGAGACTGAGACAGGAGAATTGCTTGAACCCAGGAGGCAGAGGTTGCAGTGAGCCGAGACCACGCCACTGCACTCCAGTCTGGGCGACAGAGCAAGACTCCATCTCAAAAAAAAAAAAAGAAAAGTGAACCATAAACCAAACAAACAAAAATAACCGACAAACCAAACAAAAACCTGATACAGAAAGCAGGAAGAGCTATTAAAACGATCACTGTAGGTACATTACAGCACTTACCACAAATATCTCCTTGCTATGAGGTTCTGCAAGAAGTATGTTTGTGCGTGCTTTGTGTGCACGCACACACACAGAATGAGCATCGATTAAAAATATCTACCACGGCCGGGTGCGGTGGCTCAAGCCTGTAATCCCAGCACTTTGGGAGGCCGAAACGGGCGGATCACAAGGTCAGGAGATCGAGACCATCCTGGCTAACATGGTGAAACCCCGTCTCTACTAAAATTCCAAAACTTAGCCAGGCGAGATGGCGGGCGCCTGTAGTCCCAGCTACTCGGGAGGCTGAGGCAGGAGAATGGCGTGAACCCGGGAGACGGAGCTTGCAGTGAGCTGAGATCCGGCCACTGCACTCCAGCCTGGGCGACAGAGCGAGACTCTGTCTCAAAAAAAAAAAAAAAAGAAAAAAAATCTACCACATGCCCTGCATTGCTCATACATTCAAGGGTCTGTTTCTCCCAGCCACCAACACAAATAGGGGATTTTTGCCACTTTTTATATTAGGACACATGGAAAACGAAGAAATGGCATATCTAGATACACAACTTTTCAGATACAGGAGTCGGGATTTGAGTCCAGACCTGTTCTACCTGTTTCTGTTTTCTCATCACACTTTCTGGTAAAGAACCAGAAGTTGTTTTTGAAGTAAATAAATAACTGTCTGCCTATTGTTGGAGCTCAGAAAAATGATATCCCAAAACGAAGGCCTCAGAAGCAAAAGATTTTCTCTGACCTTCTCTGACCCTCCTGCCTCTGGACCCTCATTCTCCCCTGGGGTTACCCACCGAAACTAGAACCCCTTTTTCCCAAAACCAACCATAAAACCTAAAAATATTACTCTAACTTTCCTTCTGCCTTTCTGTGTAAAAACTGGCCATAAAGACATTATCTGGGCCAGGTGTGGTGGTTCACACTGATAATCCCAGCAATTTGGGAGGCCAAGGTGAGCGGATCACCTGAGGTCGGAGTTTGAGAGTAACCTGGCCAAAATCGTGAAACCTCATCTCTACTAGAAATACAACAAAATTAGCCGGGCGTGGTGGGGCATAGCCTGTCGTTCCAGCTACTTGGGCGGCTGAGGCAAGAGAATTGCTTGATCCCAGGAGGTGAAGGTTGCAGTGAGCCAAGATCGTGCCTTTGCACTCCAGCCTGGGTGACAAGAGAGAAACTCCATCTCAAAAAAAAAAAAAAAAAAAGAAAGACATTGTCTGATCTACTTTGTCTGATTGTAGATCATAAGATCCCCCTTCCAGAGAAGGTCCTGCCCCATGCCCAGAAGGAAGGAATGTTGCTCAGTGGCAGAGAAGAAGCTAGACAGACAGGCCTTGTCGGTTTTTCCCTCTCAGTCTATAAATATTAGATCGTACCCTATTTGTCCAATCAAAGTTTGGAGAAATGTCCAAACTTCACTGAACCTAAGAACAAAAGGGGAGTTTCTCTTGTATTTTCAGCTCTTCATTCTGAAGGCTCCTGTGTCATGTAAAACTATAATCAGGCAAATTTGTATGCCTGTCCTCCTATTAATCTGCCATGTCTCAGTGATTTTCAGCGCCCTTTCAGAGGCAATGGGGAAATTTTCCCTTGGCCCTTATACTAACCAGTTGAGTGCTTCCTGATGCAGAGGTGACAAGACCCTTAGAAGGAAGACTGCTTCAGAGCTCTGAGTTTCCTACTTTGAGAATCTTTCCTCATCAAGCTTAGTAAATGGTTTTCCTTCCCTATATTTCATCCATAGAGATTAACTCATGTCCCCCCAAAATGAGATGTGAAATAAAGGATATTGTCTCCGCTTATTCAATGGTCATTTGCCATGTTTTAAAGGAACTGAAGTCTAGGGAGCATGCACAGCACGTGCCATCACTTCTTTAGACCAGGGACGTGGAGAACAAGGAAGATACTAGAAAGGAGGAGAAAGCTCCTGGAAATGGGGAAGTGAAGAACACAGCAAACTCTGGAACCCTCCTGTGGACTCAGTATTTTCGGCCACAAGGACTACCAAACTAGTGTGTTGCTTTTCACATTTTAATTAATAAGAGTGAAAACTCACACCTGATCCAGCAATCCTATTAGCACATATAAACCCAAATGAGAACAAATTACCTTACCAAAAAGACACAGGCACTACTATATACACTCTAGCACTGTTCACAACAGCAAAGACACGAAATCAACCTAGGTGCCCATCAGTTGTGGACTGCATAAAGAAAATGTGGTATATATACACAGTGGAATATTTTGCAGCCATAAAAATGAGTAAAGCCATGTCCTTGGCAGCAACATGGTTGTAGCTGGAAGCCATCATCTTAAGCAAATTAACATGGGAACAGAAAACCAAATCCTGCATATTCTCACTTCTAAGTGGGGGATAAACACTGGGTATGGTGGCCATAAAGATGAGAGGAATCGAGACTGGGGACTACTCAGGTCAGGGGCAAGGGCTGAAAAACTACCTATTGGGTACTATGCTCACTACCTGGGTGATGGAACCATTTGTACCCCAAACCTCAGCATCGTGCAATATGCCCATGTAACAAACTTGCATGTGTACCCCATGAATCTAAAATAAAAGTTGAAATTATAAAAAAGATCACAGGAGAATATATGGCTATTATTTGGCAATAAATTTTCTAGGGAATAAAAGTCTAAAAGCCATTAACAATGAATTAATTAAATCAAATTTTTGTGGAGCATTTAATGACAAGGGAAAGGTCATAATGTCAATTCATGTTGAACAAAAGCAGGGTACTAAATTATATATATGTAAGCTTCTATACATATATGTGTATGTGTAGATCCCACTTGTGTGATATATACATGCCCATATAGACATCACTTAGAAATATTGCAAGTCTTGTTCCAGACCACTTAAGTAAAGCAAATATTGCAATAAAGATAATCATACACATTTTTTGCTTTCCCACTGCATATAAAAGTCGTTTGCACTATAGCTTATTACGTGTGCATAACATTATGCCTAAAAAAAATGTGCTTACCTTAATTAAACATATTTTATTGTTAAAAAATGCTGAGGATCACCTGAGCCTTCAGCAAGTCATCACCTTTTTGCTGGTGGAGGGTCTTGCCTCAGTGTTGTTGGCTGCTGACTGATCAGGGTGTTGGTTGATGAAGATCAGGGTGGCTGTGGCAATTTCTTAAAATAGGACAACAGTGAAGTTTGCCACATGGATTGACTCTTCCTTTCATGAAAGATATTTCTGTAGCATGTGATGCTCTTTGATAGCTTTTCACCCACAGTAGAACGTTTTTCAAAATTTGAGTAAATCCTCTCAAATTCATATTCTAAATTCTTTGCTGTCATTTCAACAATGTTCACAGCCTCTTCACCAGGAGTGGATGCCATCTCAAGCAATCACTTTTTTTGCTCATCCATAAGTAGCAACGTCTCACACTTTAGAGTCTATCATGAAATTGCAGCAATTCAGGCACATCTTCAGGTTCCACTTTTAGTTCTATTTCTCTAGCTCTTTCCACCACATCTATAGTTACTGTCTCTGCTGAATCTCTCAAATTTATCCATCAGGGTTGGAATCAACTTCTTCTAAACTTCTGTTAATGTTGATATTTTTACCTTTTTTTTTTCTTGAATCACAGATGTTATTAATGGCACCTAGAATGGTGAATCCTCTCCAGAAAGTTTTCAATTTACTCTGCCCAGATCCCTCAGAAGAATCACTAACTGGCAGCTATAGCTTTACAACATGTATTTTTTAAATCATACGACTTGAAAGTTAAAATTACTATTGATCAATGGGCTGCAGAATGGATGTTGTGTTAGCAGATCTGAAAATAACACTAACTTCCTCAAACACTTTTATCAGAGATCTTGGGTAACTAAGTGCATTGTCAATGAGCAGTAATATTTCGAAATGAATCTTTTTTTTTTTCCCCTGAGCAGTAAGTCGCAACAGTGGACTTAACAAAGTCAGGAAATCATGCTGTAGACAGATGTGCTGCCATTCAGGTTTTGTTGCTCCATTTATGAGGCACAAGCAGATTATATTAGCATACTTCTTAAGGGCCCTAGAATTTTCAGAATGGAAAATGAGCATCGGTTTCAATGTTAAGACACCAGAGGCATGAACCCCTAGAAAGAGTCTGTTCTGTGAAGCTTTGAAAATAGGCACTGACTTCTCCTCTCTAGCTATGAAAGTCCTAGATCACTTTCTCTTCCAAAAAAAAAAAAAAAGGCCATTTTGTCTACATCGAAAATATGTTTAGTGCAGCCACCTTCATCAGTTATGTTGTCTGGATCTTCTGAATAATTCACTGCAAATTCTACATTAGCACTTACTGCTTCATCTTGCACCTGCATGTTACGGAGACAGCTTCTTTCCTTAAACCTCATAAGCAGAGCTGCGCTAGTTTCAGACATTTCTTCTGAAGCTTTCTCTCCTCTTTCAGCCTTTATAGAATGGAAAAGAGTTAAGGCTTTTCTCTAGATAGGGCTACTGTTTAAGAAAATGCTGTGGTTGGTTTGATCATCTGTCCAGACAACTAAAATTTTTAAGGCCATTTTGCATTCTTATCATTTGAGGGCTCACTGAGGTAGCACTTTTAATTTCCTTCAAGAATTTTTTCTTCACACTCACAACTCAGCTAACTGGTAGAAGAGGCATAGGCCTTAGCCTGTCTTGGCTTTTGTCATGCCTCCCTTGCTAAGCTTAACCGTTTCTAGCTATGATTTAAAGAGAGAGATGTGCAGGTCTTCCTTTCGCTTGAGTAGTCAGAGGCTATCTCATGGTTATTAATTGTTCTATTTTCAATATTTATTGTTGTGTGTTACACAATAAGGAGGGCCAAGGAGAGGGAGTGAGATAGGGGAATGGCCAGTCAGTGGAGCAGTCATGACACACAACATTTATCACTTATGTTTGCTGTCTTATACAAGTGCACTCTTGGTGCCCCAAAACAATGACAAGGATAACTAACATTAAAGATCGCTGGTCACAGGTCACCATAGCACATATAATAATAACTGTGTGACAAATGTGTGAGAATTACCAAAATGTAACAAAAACATGAAATAAGCACATGCTATTGGAAAAATGGTGCCAATAGATTGCTCATTTCAGGGTTTCCAAAAGCATTCAAGTTTTAAAAAGCATAATATCTGCAAAGTGAAATAAAGCAGAGTTCAAACAAATGAGGTACACTGTATATATTTCTGTTCAATTTATACACACACATGTATACATGTACACACACACAGAGAGAGAGAGAGAGAGAGAGAGAGAGAGAGCGCAAGCATTTACAAACATGCCAAAGTAGAGACCATGATGCTCCTGGGTGCCGTTGGTCACACCTGTAATCCCAGCACTTTGGGAAGTCAAGAAGGACAGATTGCTAGATCTCAGAAGTTCGAGATCAGCTTGAGCAACATGGTGAGATCCTGTCTCTACTAAAAATACAAAAAAATTGCTGGGCATGGTGGTGTGTGCCTGTAGACCCAACTACTGGGAAGGCTGAGGCAAAAGGATCCCTTAATCCCTGGTGGCAGAGGCGGCAGTGAGCCCAGACTCGGCCAATGCATTCTAGCCTGGGTGACAGAGTGAGGCCTTGTCTCAAAAGAAAGAAAGAAAAAGAAAAAAGGACTTTGATATCAAAACTATTAAAAGTCAATATTACTCACTGATTTAATTACAAGTGTTTCTTATTTTCTAAGTTTTTGTAATTTAGAAATTTCTAAACTGAGCACGTCTACCTTTTATAATCAGACAAACATATAAATATTTTAGTAGTTATTTAACAATGACTTATACCGAGTTAATTATCACATCTATCTTCATGTGGATGTATTTCTTGGTTCTCTCAAGAATTCCTACAAATTTCACTGCTATTTCAAGAGAAAAAATTCAGCCTTTCTCTACATAATTTATTTTAAATATGGGCATGAGGGATATGGAAACTATGAAAATCTAAAATAAATTAAAACTGCATTTCATTAAATACTGACAGAGAAAAGTAAATAGAAATGTTACAGCATTAATTCCTGAATCATTCAGCATTTTGGTGTCATTCGTGAGGAGGTCCTATGGCCAGACTTTGAGAACACAAGGACAAATGAAGATAACCTCTGAGCTAGTAAGTTGGCCAAAAGAGACTGGTTTACATCTAAGTGAGGAAGGGAGTCATAGTATTGCTATTTGCTGATAAAGAATATAAAACATAACCAAATTTGGCTGACAGAAATCCTTTCTGGACCATTTTCCTCAGAGAGCCGTGTGTCTGTATTTACTCTGTGTACAAAAAAAAAAAAAAAAAAGCTTGACCTTTACTGAATGCCCAGAATGGCTAGGACACCTTGCCCTTTGCTCTAGTAGATAGGCCTTGACTTTGGGGAAATAGTCAATTCCCAACACCAGAGACAGGAGAAAGCCAAGAGTCTGAGTTAAAGACAGAAACCATTAGCATAATGTGGCCGCCAAGGACTTCAGCTCGCAGGATGACCCCAAGGACTCTGGTGATGGCTGCTCACATAGCCAATCTGACCATTCCTCTACCTTCTTATGACTCTTGATGCCCATCCAGGAGCTGCCATCATATCTAGAGAACAGCTCAAATTAGCAACGTGCTGAGGGTTTGTGGTGATATCGTTGTACTAGCACCCTAGTGATCAAAAACGATGCAAGGGCATTTTGTGGCTGCCCAAATGGGGTACCATCATTTGTGTGTTCAATATCTAGCAGAAAATATACTTTAGCTCCTTTCTCTGACCTTGCTCAAGGAGATGAAGCAGCTTCCGGCCAGTGAACGGGGAAAGAGCATTTGTAGAGGACAGGAGAGCCAACAGGACATCTGAAATTACTCGATGAAAGCCAACATTTTATATCCCTGCTGTAACTGTATCCTGTTCTGAAAAAGCAATAACCTTCTTTCTATCTGAGTGACAGCCATATGGGGTTGTTACTATAGTTCTCAGCAATTTAGAAATCAAAAAAAAAAAAAAAATTAACCTACATGGTGGAATAGAGAAGATGGGAAAGGAAGTAAGGGGCTTCTCAAATGGCTAATGGATCAGAACACAGCCACAAGAGCCTGTTGGGTTTCCTATGTAAGAGATAGGGAAGCCAGGCTCACTGGTACAAGGTCACACAGCTGGAAGGGACGTGCCATGGGGTCTGTGAACACGGTCTTTCCACACCATCTGTGTATTCGTTCTTCCTCGATTATCTGTCTCAGTGGGCATTTCCTGCCCTTTTCCTGCTCCTGTCTTCTTTTCACCAATCATTTGTCTACTACCCACAGTTACCTTTCACCATAGAGGCAGCCAGGCAGCCATATGCAGTGGGAATGGCTGACACAGCTTATCATGGCCCATGGCTGCCACCTTGGCTGTCTCTATCACACTCACCCAAATGCATCTCACCACCATGGTAGCTTACCCAGAGCACTCCATCAAAGGCCCTGTCGTTTATCTGGAGGCATCGGGAAGCTGCAGCACTCTTGCTTGCCTTTCATAGAATGGCAGAGGACACTGGCTGTGTGATTTAATAGCACCATCCTGCTGATGTCCCAAGGCGCCACTCATTTGAGAAGCGTCTGCACACAATGCTAATATTGGCAAGATTTCTGAAAAGCTAACTCAGGTACTAAATCATGCCAAATGAACAAGTCAAATCCATATTGGGCTGCTCCCAAGGAAACTCTCGGAAAGAAAAGCAAAGGTTATGTCAGTGACTGAAGCAGAAGTCAACCCAATGCCCTTTCATGAAAAAAAAAAAAAAATATATATATATATGTTTAAGACATAATGTCTGAAAGTGGATTTCTTCATAACTATCACCATATGCTGCCTGCCTCTCTTTATTCTTGCAGTTCCCGTCCTCAGATCCTGTGTTATCCTTTAGTGGTCCTGTTGTAGATGACTACCCTGCTTTTCTAAGTCATGCTGCCTCTTCTCTCTCCTGCAGGTGAATATATAACCCATTTCCCTAAATATACAGTTGTGTCAGTTTGGCTTTAGCTGTAGATGCATTCTACACTGAGGCTACTCCTGGTCTTTACCCATTTTCTTTTTCCACATGAAGAGAAGGACAAGACAGATCCATGTGGGCTGGTGGAAGGCTACCCTCGCATTATGCATGTGGAAGAGTAAGGCTCTGAAGGATAAGATCAATTGTTGGACTTTAGCTCTATGCAGACGATACTGGCTCCTACAACCAGGGGCTACTGCCTTCACACTGCTCCCTTCATGTTAGGAAATTCACATGCTAAGCCTGAGCCTGAGCCTTAAATATGCATTCACTTTGTTCTGTACCTTAAATAAACAATAAGAATTAATAATTGGGCATTATATTTTCATTTTTGAAGCATTATAAATCCAACAGACTAGGGTTCTTCAATCTTAGAAATGGAGTTTTCCAGTGGGTTTTGCTGGAAGTGCACCATTGCATTACCAGTTATTATTTTTCTAAAAGCAAATCACATTTTGTCCAGTGTTCCTTGAAAGTTCACAATAAATGTCAAGTTTTTGTGGTTTCTATTCATAACTCAAGATCCTTTACAGGAACTTTGCCCATACTAAAGTTTTCTTTCAGAAGGAACCATTTTTCCTTTTTTCTTTATTGTGTTTCTTCATCATCCTCAAAATCAATTTTTTTTAATGGATGAACCAGTTTCTGCTTTTGTCCATTTGTCCTTTGAATGAGTGGATAGCCGTGCAGTGCATCATCAAACCCTTCATGTCCAACATTCCCGAGCCAGTCCCTAACCCAGGCCAATAAGAACCCCAAGGCCACCACAAGAGATATGAAAAGAAAAAGCAGCCCTCCAGTTCTCCTCAGTTTTGCCCCATGCTATTCTCTAAGTATGCATGAGAGCTGTGAAGGATAAGATCAGTGATGTCCAGTCCAGTGGGAAAGAAGACAGGTTTGTGAATTCAACAAAAAAAAAAAAGAAGAAGAGGAAGAAGAAGAAGCAAGAAACAAACCAAGGAGGCAGTGCTGAGAATAGAAATAGCTAGTCTACTGATTCTAAGTGGGCATCATGATTCGAGGAAGAGGTGGCGTCTTTGGATTCCATCTGAGGAGTCTGATGGTTGTCAGGTGTGCTATGTGAGAGGTAGGGATGGTCAGATGGAGTGATTTTTTTAAAGTTTACATCAACTCCAAAGTGCTACGCAGATAGGTCAAATCCTCAATTGACAGTATGTATTAATATATAAACGCTTAGCTTTGTTTTGGTGAGAAATAAGTTTCAATAAATAGTAATGATATAATGACAGTAATAGCCATTGGTAATGTTTTTTTTACTCTATATTTTTATACAGAGGATCTGAGATCGCGGATGACATATGTTAATGTCTTACAATATAAATGGTGCTAAACAATTCCTTTTGCTTTCCTGGTTTGTTCTTCTTTCTGTTGAGGCCAGGTCTAATCCCCGCATGAGATTCTTGCAGATATTTGAAGGTATTAAGAGGATATTTTGTAACATACCTTTTTCTTCCCCCAACCACATCAGAGCAGGTTTGCTCCAACTTCTCTGTTAACATTCATCTGAATGTTTATAGGGTGAAGAAGTTTTTGCCCAATAAATTGAGACATTTGGGTGAAGGGACATTGAGCTTATGCTTGCCACTATCACTGCCAAACAAACAAAACCCATGCTAAGAAAATACTGAAAGTTGAAAAATATGCATTAGCACTGTAGAGCTTCACCTTCTGCTCTCCAACAGTCCAAGGTCTGGGCAGACTCTTGACCTTGCTTGCTCACCTTCTTCCTAAGATAATTTGTTAGGAAATGATCAGAGATTTCTGATCATCAGAGAGGGGAAGGAAACCATTTATCATGTTAACACATAGATGTGTTTCCTATAGCAAGACCTTGTTTAATCCTCACAACAGTCTTATGAGGCTTGTGCCCTTCTTCCTCTGTTATAGTAAGGAACTGACTTATCCCTGGTCACACATCCAGAAAAATCTGAAAAGCATTAGAATAAAATTGTGCAGGCTTCCTGGCTCTCTTTCTTCTCTTCCTCCCTACATATCCTTCTGTCTCCTCAGGTACTCCCTCCCTTTCTTCCTTCTGGTTTGACTTCCTGCCTTAGCCTTGCACCACTTGGGATCCTACTTGTCTTTCTTCAACAGATTTCAAACATCAAGAACCAGCACAAGAAGGGGAAGGTAGTTCTTTGTATGGGTGACCTTTCCTGGGCTCTTAAAAGCATACTGGGCTGGCCCTCTCACACTGCAGAGTAACTGTGACCCTGCAGGGAGCAGCTCAGCTGTCCTTGAGATTGCTGTCTAGACAGGTTCCCTGCCTAACAAGAGATGTGAAGACACAATCTGTTCTCCATTGCCCCACAGTCATTTTCAGAATACTATGGAGAGCACACGGTAATGAAATCAGTTTTTCCCCATTAAACCTGCTACCTTGCTTTTATGCTTCAAAAAAAAAGTGAGAAAAGTTGTTTTTTTTTTTTAATTTAAGAATTTTTATGCAGTGTTGAGAAAAGTGAGAACCCCTTTGAAAAATTGTTTTGTTTTACTTGACAACTCCTGGTGATAAGTGGAGTTAATATAATATTGCCAAGTAAAAATGGAACCTGGAGTGTAAAGCTTTATTATTAATCTCTTATGGTTTTAAGTCTACAGTCACGTGTGAAAATACATTAAGTAGAGACCACCCCTAACACTTGTGTTGAGGAGCAGAAGCAACGTGTTTTATTGAATTATGTGTGGTTTTCCCAAACATGAGAACATCACTTAAAAGTAAAGTCTTCAGGTGGGAAGAAATACCAACAATTAAAGTGTCCCTGAGTATTGATTATTAGTCTTTTGTTCGAAAGAGAGAGGTATCTGAGGCATAGTTTACAGAAAAGAATATGTTAAGTTGGAGAAGTTAGAGACGATGACAGAGCAAAAAATATATACGAAAATGAGAAGAATGAAGAGTGTTTTATATTCATATATACAAGAGTTAAGGTCATTAAAGAAGGAAAAAAAAAAGGGAAGGGGTGCATTGGCAGCCACTCTGTGGGCAGAGGCCTTAGATAGAATCCTGTGGGCTCCATCTTGGGGAAAGGCTTGGAGATGAATTTGAGGAAGTTTTATCAAAGGACAAAGAGAAAGGATTGAGTCTGTAGCTTGGGGACTTCTTGGATTCTGCAGACCCCCTCATCTCTACCAATGACATGGTAGTCTTTGTTAATAAAAGTGTTCTAATCATAAAGCCTAATTGTCTGATTTGTTTCCTTTGGTGGCCATCACTGGCACAATAATAGAGCTGCCACCACCATTAAGAATACGTAAAAGTGGGAGTCAATAAGAGAACAAGGTACAACAGAAAATTGACAATAAGTAGCTGAATGATCTACCAGAGAAGGTTTTAGTATCAACTAGTCTAAGCTGATCTGACAGTTAGAGACCTAATGAAGGCTAGAGAGCAACAAAACCCACTTCCTCTTTCTTGGAATCCCTGCACTTAAATCTCAGTATACTTAAATGTCACTACTTCCAAGCTTTAGATTATTAAATGTGATTCAGATTCCTGCTGGCTCTAATGGGAATTACAGATAATTGTTATTATAAAATCTCCCACATGATGCTTTAATCAGGATTACAGCGATTCGTTTTCAACAAAACAACAGTCCGTGTCATTCAGCCTGTCCTGTTTACAGACTCACAGATGTGAAGCCGTAGGAACGATGGCTAATGAAGCAGAGCAGGCAAATCACAGACCCAACACTTGGCTGTTTCGAGAATTTTGTCTGCATTATTAGTATTCATGTTTCCACCAGAAAACATGAATTCTGGGATCTGGAAATCTGGAGAGTCTCCAGGTCTAGATCATATTCTTTCTTAGAGTGAGCCACGATTTCACACTCAAAATCCTCTGCATACTCATTAAGCAACACGGATGAATGAGCCGGCTGGGTGTGAAAGCAATGAGGAGTTTTGGGGGTTGTGTCTAAATGAATGGCACATGCCTTGTGAAGAGAGCCAGTCACTGCACCGCTCCACGTACTTGTAAAATATTCAGATTTTTACCAAAGCCAAGTCAGCAATCTAGGGGTTTTATGTAGAAAATTTCTGATTTTTAATCGTAGAGGCAGGGACAGACCCCTCCAGATTCTGTCTAATGTCTTTTACCCAGAATATGCTGCCCCTCCAGCTTTGGTGACTTAAAAGCAGACACAGAGGATTGCAGGCATTCTTCAGCCTGAGCACCTCAAGCCATTCAGAAACTTGGTCTTTGACGTGAAAATGTGTTTCAAGTGCTTGGAGCAGGGGAGGTGACAGAAAGGTGCTGCTGGTGATGATCATGGCATCAACTCACATTGTTTTTAACATAAAGTGCACGCCAGGCATTCTGGTAAACACTACATATATGTTTTCTTATTTGATCTTCACAAACATATCAGATGTTTCCATTTTACAGAAGGAGAAACCGTGGCAAAGAGAAGTTAAGGGAACCAGTCCAAAACCTTGTGCCAGCTACTAAATTGCATCCATTATGTCTTAGGTGCTTCCACACATGGTTTTCATTCTCAAAACAATCATGAGAAATGGATATCATTCTAAAAATCCTGCAGAAGAGGAGAAAGCACCTCCGAGATTTACCTACTGCACAAACTCCTCTACCAAGCAAAGTGACTAATTAAGCTGGGATTCAAATCCTGGTCTGACTCCAAAGACTGTGGCTTTGACTGTGAACCCATTAGCTGTCCTGTTAGAAACTCTGTTTATATCATCACCTGGTAACTCCTAACACCCCTGCAGGGTAGGCAACAGTGTCCACACTTCACAGTTGAGATCAAGCTCTTTATCCACATGCACACAGACATTAAGTCAGCCCGGGTGGATTGCAACCTGAGGATCAAGCCCCTCTCTGGCTGACTCCAGGGCTTGTGGTCTACCTGCTCCACCACACTGGGTCATAAAGTCTGCAGACTCCCCATTTCCCTGCACAAACATGCTACCCAGTCCTTCTGGCCACCCATCCAGTAGCTTAGGACAAAATCTGATTTCTCCTTCCCCAGCTGAGGTCTACCCTCTGCAGAGTCACCTAGGTGAGGTGAAAAATACTGAAACTGCCTCATTTAAACCCCTGCCCCAAAGCCTCCGGTAGCTAATGATTATGCTTAGAACGAAATCCACATTTCCTCATGAGATTTACGTGACCCTGTGTGATCTGTCCTTGGCCTCTCTCTTCTCCCTTTCTGCCTTTCTCTTCTGTATTTCCAATCACTTTAGTGTTCTAGCAGATCCTCCAATAAATCAAAGGTGTTTTAGTGTCATGGACTTCCCCTCCACTTAGAAATTTTTCTCCCAAACCTTACTTTTTCACCTTATTTAGGTGTCTGTTCAAATGTCACTTCCTCAAAGAGACATTATTTAAGGAGAAAAGTAAAGTATATATGCATATAAAACAGAGTCCCTGCACTTACCTGGGTTGATTTCTCTCTTTGTCACTTACAGCTATCTGAAATTATATTAATCTATCTATGAATGAGCAGGCTGGGTGTGAAAGCAATGAGGAGTTTTGGGGGTTGTGTCCAAATCAATGGCACATGCCTTGTGGAGAGAGCCAGTCACTGCACCGCTCCATGTACTTGCTGCAAAATATTCAGATTTATTATTCTTATTGACTGCATCCCTCACTGGCATGTAAGTTCCATGAAGGCAAGAGTATTGCATGTTCATGGCAGTGTTGCTTAGAACAGTGTCTAAGTCTGCACTGAACACATCTCTCTGTATGAATGGCTGAAGGACTTCAAAAGTGCATGTACATTCTCTAACATTTGGCATTCATTGTAGTATTTTCAGAGCCAGAAACACAAGGAGAACAGTCGTGTTTTGAAATCCACTAAGAACAAATACTAGGGATAAACATAGATGTAAGAAAAGGAATGTTTTGGACAGTCTCCAGTTAAGTAAGTGAAGTGAAGAACAGAGTCATAGACCTTGGAACAAAGCATGAAAATGATTAAGCTGTGAATGTTGTTAAGGGAGATTTTAATTATTATTTTTTTTAAAAAGGCATGCAGAAGCAATAATTGAAGTTAAAAGAAAGAGAAGATTTGCTCTTCATGGAAGAAGAGTAAATGTTACTTTATTTCTCATTTCCTTAACTTGAAAGAAATGAGATGAAAGACAGAGGAGAGTTATCAAGGTGACAATGGGGGAGGCATATAATCTTAAGGGCTGTCACAAAGGGTAGTAACTTTTCTGTAGTGCAGATTTAAGGGAGGAAACCACACTGCTTTCAAAATGGAAACTTCAAGCAAAGCCAGTGCTGCTTTTATTGACCTTTAGAGGAGGAAGGTAGTTAGCATTTGTTGTTCAATTTCATGTAGAATGAGGAGCCCTGAGAGCTAGCATCTCTGTCCTGAAGCATCTTCATGTAGATCAGACCCCCATGCCTGACTTCTCAAAGCATGCTAATCCCATCTTGACATTTGCAGTAAATGAAAACTCTCTGTCGGTAGGTAGATAAGAGGCTTTCCTTCGAAGGATCGCCTATGATGACAATTTGATATAAACAAATTAAGTATTTCTACAGCCCTATCCTCCAGGGCTGGAGGCAACATGTCACCTTCCCTCACTGCAGTGTTGGTGGGGTGGGGAAGCAGTGTGGTGTGGCCTAAATCTCAAACACTGATGGGCAGGATATATTTGCTTTGATCTGATTCTGCCAGTTCCTCATGATCTCATTTCTAGGCTTCAGTTTCCACCGTTGTGAAATGAAAGGATGGATGAGATTAAATATGCCCTACAGTCGGTTCCCAAATTTAAGACTTCATGATTATAAATCTTTCATGGTCATATAAGAAAGGGTTCAAGAATGTACCAGTTGCACAATATTTTGGAAGTACACTGTCACTAGAAACTTGAGGTCCCCTTTTTTGTCAACTTCAAGGGATGACTTTTACTTTTTTGAAACATTTGTTTCAAAGGACTCTGTATATCTTTGGAATTTCTACTTGGTTAATGATGTTTAGGGATCTGAGGAGGTGCATAGAGGAGCAGAAGTCATGGTGGCATGCATGAGAAACATGCTTGGAAATATATTCTTTGATATACTTGCCATTATTATGATTATTATACTTATTGATTCACATAGACATACAGAAACTAAATAATTCCTAGTTTACTTTTCAGAAAGACAAAAATTAGTGCTTTTCTCTTAATTTTAGATAAAATCCTAGTTTTCAAATTTTTAATTTTACCCTTATCTTGATTTCTGCTTTTCACTCTTCATTTCACACTATGGATGGGAGCAGGACAGAAATAAAGAGGAAAAATCATGTTTCGTTTATTTTAACACCCAAGTCATCATTCCCACATCAATGATAAGGGTTTTGTCTGCATACTGTGGATGACTTGAGAAAAAACTTACCAGGTGGCAAGCCAGCTACATTGGACTTTGTGTGGGTGTAAAGCCCAGCTCTGCCACCTTTACTTGGTGTGGCATCAGATGAGTAACTGAACCTCTTTTTGTCTTGATTTACTTTCTGTAAAGATAATAATAAGATCTACCTCATAATTTTTTTGCAAGTTTAAATGAAGTAATACCTATAAATAATCAGTATGATGTCAGTTATAAATTAAATATGCAGTAATGGTCTAACTCCAGTGTCCTATACTTCATTCAATAATTATTAACAAAAAATACCCAACATTTATTGAGTACTTATTATGTGCCAGGCTTGGTGCCATGAACCTAAAGTGCACTGTATTATTTATTCTTTACCTTGTGGCATTTTTACAGAGAGAAATATGCATAAGAGATGAGTAAATAGCCTGCCCAAGGCTTTCAGGTAGTGAGTGGCACAGGATTCAAGTTGAATGAGCTTTGCCACAATCATGTCCACACATACGGTGTGCATCTGCTACTCTTTTTTTTTCCTTTTATTATTTTCCTGTGTTTGCTTTGTTTTCTCCGCTCTTGAAATCTTAATATGATTAAAGATATGTCTCAAATATCATTGAACCTATAAAATATTCTCCAATCATCCATAATCTTCTATCGAATTCACAGATGAATTCTGAAAAGCTTTCTAAATTTTAATCATCAGGATCTGTTTAATGATGTTCATATTTTAATTTTTGGGGTCTGTGATAGAACATTAAACCATTAGCCTCTCTTAATCTAGGGCAGATACCATTTGTTTTTCTACTTTCCTTTCTTTTTTTTTTTTTTTATCTGCATTTGCAATGAGTAGAGTTTATCATCTTTCAAAATCATTTTCTTTAAAATACAGATGACTCTTTACAGCAAGGCAGGGGTCCACATTCAAATGGGTAAGTAATACATCAGTGTACTGACAAATATATACTTAATAATTTTGAAACATCCCCTCCCCTTAATAAATCATTAAATAAATGCTGGGTGCTTGCTGAGTGCTAATAGTCTCTAGGAGCTGTCATGTGGTTCCTGTTAGTGCTTGTGTTTGCATGGGCCATGCAAGGCTACCAACTTCTGTCTTCTCTGTCTCCTAGGTGCTAGGAAGCCAAAGTTTATTTTCTCCAAATCCAACCTCATCATCTCCCTCACTTCACCTCCCTCCAAGTCTCCTTATATCCGGTAGAGTGCACTATGAGATGGGAGTCATGCAGACCAAGTTTTCATCTCAGCTCCACTCATTTACTGGCTGAATGAACATAGTCAACATACTTTCGTCTATCTCACCTTATCTATAAAATATGAATTGAAACATCTACTTTTTGGAGTTGTTAAAATAATAAGAAATAAACTGATATAT
>NW_012115155.1:6406993-6410169 GCF_000951035.1 Colobus angolensis palliatus | reverse complement strand
ACCACTGTAGATTTGTATTTCTTTATTTCCATGATGGGAAGATTAGCCTTATTCTCTATTAGCCTAAGAAAGTCTTATTCAATCCATTGAGAGCCTAAAGAGAACAGACTCTTAAAAAAGAGTGAAATAATATTCTCTTTCTTTGCCTGACATTGGTCTTCTCCTACCTTCAGACTTGACCTCTGACTGAAACTTTAACCATTATTGTTCCTGGTTTTCACACCTTTAGACTCAGACTAGAATTATACCATCTGCTCTCCTGAGTCTCCAGCTTAGTGACTGCAGATACTGGGACTTCCACAATCGTGTGAATCAATTCTCATAATTTCTCTCCTGTACCTATAATGAGAGAGAGTCTGTTCCTCTGGTGTACACAGACAATACACTATGTCATAGGCTATGTGTAAGGATAAACAATATCTGTAAAAAACAGGAATATTGTTCAGTGTTTGGAAGACTCTTAATAGGCAGTAGTAGTCCTATTTATTCTCCTTCTTCAAATGCATTTATCCCTCTAGGCCTTTAAAACTTAGATGAACATTTTTTTCTTATTAATTTCATAGAATTTTGATTTTTTAATACAGTTGGACACGCTGTTTGTTGATACTCCAAAGTGACTTCAGAACTGAGTGTATTCAAAACAAGACCATAAGGTTCTTACTCATCTTTACTCAGTTTTTTTTCTGTTTTGTTTTGTTTTTGTTTTGTTTTGTTTTGTTTTGAGACAGAGTCTTCGCCCTGTTGCCCAGGCTGGAGTGCAGTGGCGCCATCTCGGCTCACGGCAAGCTCCGTCTCCCGGGTTCACGCCATTCTCCCACCACTGCACCTGGCTACTTTTTTTTGTATTTTTAGTAGAGACAGGGTTTCACCATGTTAGCCAGGATGGTCTCGATCTCCTGACCTCGTGATCCGCCCGCCTCGGCCTCCCAAAGTGCTGGGATTACAGGCGTGAGCCGCCGCGCCCGGCCCTCAGTTTTTAGCTATATACCCTTGAAGAGTCATATTGAAATCACAGAATTTCACATATTAGCTGTAGAGGGAAACCTAGGGGTCACTTTGTCCAGTGCTTTTGTTTTTCAGATTAAGAAAACCAAGACCTGGTAAGGTTAAAGAACATGATCACACAATTGGTTAGTGACAACTAGGACAAAGTGTTCAAACTGATCTTTTCACTGATTGAAAACAAGAACTGGCAAGCTATGACCCACAGGCCAAATCTGGCCTGCCACCTATTTTTGTAAATAAAATTTTATTGGAACACAGCCACACTCTCATTCATTTACATATTGTCTATGGCTTTTCTGATATTACAACAGAGTCGAGTAGTTGTGACAGACACCATATGGCTTGCAAAGCCAAAAATATTTACTATCTAGCCCTTTACAGAAAAAGTTTGCAGATTCCGGTTTAAGAAAAAGCACATTTCCAAAGCTTCATCTCATAAACTGAGATATCACCTAAACCTTTAAAAAAAATAATCTGAATGAAAAGAACCAATGAAAAAATTATGTTATGTTTTTACATTAAATGAGTTTTGTCTCCCAAGAGACACACAATGTCATATATGTAATGTCAACGATAGAGGCAATTGTTCTGTTAAGGGGCAGGACTATGCATGTTGAAACCCATGGAGTGTAAATGCCTCTCAAAGCCACCTCACATAACTTCTCTCCCTAAGGTTTGAAATGACCATTAAGAAATTCTTGGGAAGGGGGAGGGATAGCATTAGGAGATAAACCTAATGTAAATGATGAGTTAATGGGTGCAGCACACCAACATGGCACATGTATACATATGTAACAAAACTGCACTTTGTGCACATGTACCTTAGAACTTGAAGTATAATAAAAAAGAAAAAAATGTAAATAAATATATCTACATTTAAAAAAAAAAGAAATTCTTAATCAAAGAAGACAGATTAGAAGTTGAACTGTAAGATTCCTGTGGGTATCGAGGGCATCTTATTATTCCATCCGTCTATGGTAAAGCACTCTACTGGCCACCAGCCTTGTACCTTTAGCACACCTGCCCCATACCTGCCAAGGGCTCTTCAGGTTTAATGGAAAGATATGTCAAATGTTTACCCTAGTAAGATGCCTTGGTAAGAGGAAGTGCACCAATCTGATGGCTAGAAAAGCAACAATCTATTTTGAGGACAAGAACATAACTATTAAGTAACCCAGAAACAAATAAAATATCCTCTCATAGCAAGAAAAGAAGGGTATCATAAATGTATCAACATTTGTTGGACATGTTAACCTGTCTGGCACAAAAAGTAAATAGAATCAGCCCTCCACATTCATGGGTTCTATATCCATGGATTCAACCAACTGCAAATTGAAAATATTTGGGAAATAATTCCACAAAATTCCAGAAGGCAAAACATGAATTAGCCACACACAAAGTATTATGTTGAATATTTGCAACTGAAGTGACATAGGCAAGTATTAGGTACTATAAGTCACTCAGATAGGATTTAAAGAAAAGGGGAAGATGTGCGTAGGTTATATAGGTTATAAGAAAATACTATGTCATTTTATATAAGGGACCTGACCAGTTCAGATTTTGGTATCTGTGGGTGGTCCTGGAACCAATCCTTCATGGATACAGAGGAATGGCTGTACTGGGCATTGTACATTATCTCATCAACTCCTTCGATCACTCTAGGTTATGGATAATGTTTTCCAAGGGAGGGTTTCGGGTTGTCAGTAATAGAAAAGCCCAAATTGACTGGCTTAACCAAAAAAGAAAATTCATCATCTCAGGAAACAAGAAAAGGTTCAGTGGCTCCAGGATTGTTTAATTCAGTGACTCAACAATGTTAACAAGCCCCTACATTCTCTCTCTATTTCCACTTGACCATCTACAGCATGTCATCTTTATTTTCAAAGCTGCAAAATGAACAGAGTTATGGCTGTCCGATAGAATAAAATGAGATATTTATTCTTAAGCACCTCCTTTTACGGCAAGGACATTCTTTGCTTGCTAGAATTTTGTCATATAACCTTGTTAGAGGCAGTTCTTGGCAGAGATATTAGACTTCCATGACTTTGGTGTTAAGGTTAGGTTGGGGACTCTCTCCTCATGAGCCACAGTTGGGTGGAAGACAGGAAATTCTTAAAGAAAATTGTGGTTTGGTTAGGAAGGAAGACAGAAATGAATTTTGAATGGGTCAC
>NW_012115155.1:6403078-6405823 GCF_000951035.1 Colobus angolensis palliatus | reverse complement strand
AAAATACAAAATTAGTCGGGTGTGGTGGTGCATGATTGTAGTCGCAGCTACTTGGGAGGCTGAGACAAGAAAATTGCTTGAACCTTCTCCACTGTTCCTCCTGCTGCCCCACACTGGTCTTGCTGGAATTTCAAACTGTCTCTTTAAGATTCTTTCCGACTTGACCAGGAGATTCTCAAAGCCTTAACCCTTTTACAAAATCAACATTACCTGCCAGCTCTATTTGTCTATGTTTTCTGCAACATGACACATTAATTGGCACAAATCTACCCTCACCCTGAACCCTTTTTTAGATGCACTTTGCAAGGCCCACTGGGCTTCTGCTTTATGTGGGGTGAGGGTGGCTGGCCACGCACATTGTTTTCAGAGGAGCAAAGGCTTGCTCTATCCCACTTGTCCAGAAGAGGCTTCCTGGGAAGCAGAGGTTGCAGTGAGCCGAGACCACAACATTGGACTCCAGCCTGGGCAACAGAGTGAGACTCTGTATCAAAAAATAAATTTAAAAAAATCAGCAAAATGCTCATATTGATGAGGGTCCAGAAGAGGCTCAACTGCTTGCCCCCAAAATTTGCAATAGACTTGGTCATTAAGGTAAGAATTGCTTTCCCTGAAGTATCACAGATGCAGTACTCCCTTTCTCTCAAATTTATTGATTTTTATTTTGTTTGATTTTTCAGGCCATGAATTCCATGGCTCAGCACTCCTAGAAAATGGATGGGTGAAAAAACCTCAAATATAAAGCTTTTCTACCCCCTCTCCTCTGCAAGTTATGCATGTTAAATATATATCTACATTTCCCTGAAAAGCAAAACAAGAACTGAGATGTTCAAACAAATTAACCAAGAGAGAAAAATGCTGTTTAAGAAAACAAATTCTGGGAGATGGAACAGAAAGAGTGAAACCCTATTTTTTTCCTAGTAAACCAATTAAAGCAGATTTCCTTTAAGTTGGCCCATCACTCACAAGGCTTTACAAACACACACACACACACACACACACACACACACATGCACACGCTATTCATTTAACATTTGCTGCCCTGTATATTTCCAACTGCTGACACAGACCACGGATTCGGTTGAGAATTCCACAGGAGAACAGTGGTATTGGCAAACGAAAATGATTACAGGAGGTTGAAGAGCAGTTGCTGAAGGAACTGAAAACGTTTAGAGCATAAAAGCGAAGGTCAAGTTAGGGCGTTATTGCAGCCTTTGAATATCTAAAGAGCAGTCATGTAGAAAATGGAATAGACTCATTTTGCATTGTTCCAAACTGCAGAGTTTGAATGACTGATGGAAGGTACAGAGGCAGGTTTTGGCTCACAGTAACCAAAAAAAAAAAATTTGGACCATTTGTTTTCTTAAAAAAAAAAAAAAAAGGGAATGGTTTGCTTCTGAGAATAGCAGAGTCCCTCCCCTGAAGAGTTTCAAAAAGAGGCTTATATGGCCATCTGTCAAGGATTTTGTAGAAAAGATTCATGTGTTAGTTGAACAAGAATTTTCAGTCCTGGCTGCAGAGTGGAATCATTTGGTGAGCTTTTAAAAATTTTGATGCTTGGACCCCACAGCAGATCATCTGATTTAACTGGTCTGCACTGGAGCCTAGATATCAGGCTATTTAAAATTCCCCATCTGATTATAATGAAAAATCCAGGAGAGGAACTCCTGGGCTTGAGGCTGCATTCATCCCATTGGTCATTATTTGATGGAATTTATGGAGCAAATACTGGAGGCCTGATCTGCTCTGAGCCGGGTAGAAAATGGTGTCCGTTCAGGCACGTTAGCACCCCGACTTCTCAAGGCAGCACCGACCTTTCTTCCCTGGAAAAGTTTCTCTTTCCAGTGGAGGTCGCTTTGTCCATCGTGTGGCAGTACAGAGTGCAGGATAATTTTCGCTCCTTGGCTGCATCCCTGTACCCAAGAATAATGTGAACTTCTGCACCTCGGGGGAGGAGAGGTGTAGTTGTGAGGTGTTGAACACTGGCCCTTCGCATTTCCCAGTGAATTAGCTCCCATTCCACCTCTCCTTACCCCCATCAACTGATAACACCCATTTTGCCATGCCCTTTCTTCCTTTCTTGGCTCTGGCACCTACTCCTGTTCCCTTTATCTCCCAACCAAACTCCTTGCACGTGAATTGCTGTCTTACCGCCTGCTCTAGGGGAACACGAAGTCAGCAGACACAGAATAACCCGGCTCATTCTGGCTCAAAGGGGCCCACATTACAAGGAAAGCCCACAAGAACAGAACTTGTAACTAAAGAGGATTATATTCTAGCTATTCAGAAGAGGACACTGGAGGTTAAAGAATTGGTGTATCTACTTGCTATGGACTGAATGTTTGTGGCCCCTAAAATTCATACGTTGAAAGTGAATCTCTGCTGGGATGGCATATAGAGATGAAGCCTTTGGGAAGTGATTAGGTCATGTGGGCAGATTTCTCAGAAATGAGATTAATGCTCCATAAAAATGCCCCAGGGTCAGGCTCAGTGGCTCACACCTCTAATCCCAGCACTTTGGGAGGCCGAGGCGGGTGGATCACCTGAGGTCAGGGATTCCAGACTAGCCTGGCCAACATATAGTGAAACTCCGTCTCTACTAAAAAATACAAAAATCAGTGAGGTGTGGTGGCATATGCCTGTAATCCCAGCTACTTGGGAAGCTGAGGCAGGAGAATCGCTTGAGCCTGGGAGGAGGAGGTTGCAGCGAGCTGAGATCACACCACTGCACTCCAGCCTGGGTGACAG
>NW_012115155.1:6397769-6403028 GCF_000951035.1 Colobus angolensis palliatus | reverse complement strand
TTTTATATCTAAGTTTTTCCTTGTATGAATCACTGCACTCCAGCCTGGGTGACAGAGCAAGACTCTGTCTCAAAAAAAAAAAAAAAGTCCCAGGTGGCTTTCTTGCCTCATCTTCATGTAAAGTATAGAGAGATGATGACTGTCTATGAACCAAGAAGCAGGCCCTCCTCACCAGACACGGAATCTGCCAGTACCTTGATATTGGACTTCCATCCTCCAAAACTGAGAGACAAAAATGTCTGCTGCTGAAGCCACCCAGCCTCTAGTACTTTTCATAGCAGCCTGAGCTGACTAAGACATTGACCCACTGTATTCAGTTCTCCTGCAGACTAGTCAGCATCTGGACCCAGCAAGGTTGGATGCCAGGGGCCACACTCTAGACCCACATTCTACGTTGCCACTTTGTACTGGAGACTATTATTTTAAATATTTATGAAGCATCATTTACTATGTGTGCCCCACTTCATGTTTGCTTTCTAATTCTTTTCCTAATTTTCAGTTTGTTTCCATCTTTTAAAGGAATTTCACTATCCTTTCTCCTATCTTCGGAAAATCAGTGAGTGATATGAATTATTTAAATCATGTCATTATGCTATGAAGGGTTAAGTTTTTATTAATCTCCTTTAGTAATCCTGAACCTCAGATTTCAGCCTTAGCCTAAGGGTAGTTTTAGGTTGGTTAATCACTCCTGGAATATTCAAAGCAGAACTAACCCTAGGGATGGTCTAGCTGACCTTGATTTCAGGATTCTGTATGGAGTCTCACCAGTAGTTTCTATAGAAACCAACATTGATGAATGAGGATGATTTTCATTTGCCTGTCTCCCAGTTACAACTTTCTTTTAATAGGAAACTAGAGGAGAATTATGATTGCCAAGCAGAGAAGTATACGCTATAATAAGATAGAATAACTGGCTATTTCCTTCAAAACTGAAATTTAGATGCTTGCTTGTCTGTTCTGTCCGTGGTCCCTCCAATCTGTCATGTTCCTCTCCAACACCCTGGCTGTGAGAGTGCCTTGCTTAGAATGCCCTCCGCATTCCTCTCTACCTTCTGAATTCTCTCCAGCTTTCAGCCCATGTCCCTTCACATGCTCTCCCCTCTGCAAAACCTCCTCCAGTCCTCATTAACTGATCTCAACCCTGAAAAATAGATCAATTTTAATTTCATACAGCATAGATAATGATTCCATTCTGATGCATAAGAGGAATACTTAAGAACAAAGAGATGAGCAAAAGGGAGACCTGTGACTCCAACTCTCCCACTTATTTGTTCACAGACCTTGGGCTATTTGCTTAACCTGCTTGAATCTCAGTTTTCTCATTTGCAAAATCCAGATGGTAGTAGAATCTACCATATAAGAAATTCAATGGGAAGTAGATATAATGCACTTAGAATGGTGCCTCGCATATAATATGCATTTCGTCAATAATAGTTAAATCATATCAGTTTTTATATGCATCACTTCATGGGGGAATCCTCACGTAAGGTACTTAGACGGCAAAGTCAGACAAGCCCTGTTTTACCCTTCTCCTGTATGTGCGCTGGCTTACCCGAGGTAGAGCACAGTCAGCAAATTGCCTTACCTCTCTCAGACTCCACTTTCTTTTCTAAAAGAATGCATTTGCCACCATCCACGTCCCATAGTTTTAGTCAAGTTTAATTTAATGAGTCACCATATGGCAAGTGCGTGTTAATGTACTTTCAGTGGGTGTCCTATAAACTTATTCTCCTAGTCTCACTTATCCTCTCAGCCACCCCTTAAGAAGTTGTAATTTCCTTAAGTAACAGTGCCTGGTAGTCACCAGATAATTAGTTCTTGGTTATATGCCTGAGGACACATGTACATATGGTATAATCACATGCAGTGTATGTCCAGGCTTAACTAACAGTAGCTGTTATTGATTCCTGGGTTTGAGATCTTTGTTCACCTGGGAAGAAGGATAAATGGGGATTATCTAGGTTAAGGAGACAGGGATGAATTGTCTTTACATGAGACAACTCCATAGAGCTAGGTCCTGTGTTATCTGTCAGATATAGTACGTACATATTCTTAAGGGGCTTAGGCCAGTGAGTTAAGGCATTTAATTGAAATTCATATGACAAAGACAACAGAGAAGAACATTTTTTAAGTGTTGATTTAATTAGTAGTCCATTAGGAGGTCCAAATAAGGAAGAATATCTCAGTAACACAATGTCTAAAATCACACAAGTAGTAAGTGGCAGAGCTAATTTTTAAACCTGGTTCATCCAACTTCCCAGTCCTCTTGACAAAGTCAGCAGCATTTACCAAGTCCTGAAAGCAAGCTCATGAGGATGCTTAGAGAAGGGAGAGTCACTGTGGAGTTCTGGCAATGCAAAATGAACCTAGCAGAAAAGAGGGGACCAATGTGATCCTCTCTCTCCTCTGTTTAGAAACCTCTCAGGGCTTGGCATTGCTCTTAGGATTCAGCCTAAATTCCTGACACTGGCCACAAGACTCCCACTGGGAGCTCCAGCCTAATTTGTCCCATATCATGGGCTGTTTCTCCCTTGTACTCATTGGACACGTACACTTCCTTTCTCTGCCCCACTCTGGGGTCTAAGTTGGAAAGTCACATCCTAGACCGTGTTAGGTCTTCTGCTTAGAATTTCCTGCTACCCCCACCAGACACTTCCAGCATCCCGTGTCCCTATTACTCACATATGTATCTCCAGCACGGAGCTTGGCCCATAGGTATGTAGTAGGTGTTAAACAGGCATGAAAAAAATGACTGCATATACTTGGATATGTCAAAAGCATCGCTACTCTTCAGAAGGGACAGGGGGCTGAGTAACAATCTCTAATATCCACACTACGAACTAAATGTTTGTATCCCCCACAAATGTACATATTGAAACCTTAATTCCCAATGTGATGGCATGTAAAGATGGGACCTCTAGGAGGTGATTAGGTCACCAGGGTAGACCTCTCACAAAGAGATTAGTATCCTGGTAAGAAGAGACAGGAGATAGTTTATTCTCTTGTTCTCTCTTTCTCTTTCTCTTTCTTTCTTTTTCTCTTCCTCTTTCTTTCTTTCTCTCTTCCCACCATGTGAGGGTACAAGGAGAAGACAGCCACCTGCAAACCCGGAAATGGGTCCTCGCTAGACACTGAATCTGCTGGTACCCTCATCATGGACTTCCAGCCTCCAGAATTGTGAAAAATTAATGTCTGTTGTTTAAGCCACACAAGTCTATGGCATTTTTGTTATAGCAGCTGAAACTGACTAAGAATTCATTATCCGATATCTCTAAATTATCTGTTCCCATAATCTGTATCTATAGCCTATTTATAAGGTACCAGCCTAGACTTTGGTTTGTAACTACAAGCTCCATGTGGTAAGTGAATCAGTGAATGCACAAAATCAATCAAGAGAGGCTGAGACACACACCTTGGGCATGTTTGGAACTATGTGTCGCTGCATTTCAATTCTCAGTCACTTAACACACTAATTTAAATATAGTAGAGGCAAACAAATTTAAATGTTTTGATATAACAGCAAATGGATACTTTCTGGTGTTGTTCTTTTTTTAATTGGAAATAAATCCATACGCTCTTGTAGAAAAAAAACATATTCTGATTAGGATTTCATCCCTTTACTTTCCACAGTATTTTTTAAAGAGTACAGAATTAAGGGCTTTCCCACTTCATCACTGTGCCAGATTTTTTTTGAGTAATGCAGAGAAGGTACAAGAGACAGAGATCTAGGTTCTAACCACTAGGATCGAGGTTCTCAAAAAGCAGCAGTGTTGGCCAGACGGTGAAAAGCCAGAATCTCCTCACCTCCATTAGTAATGGTCTAGGAGGGTCAAGAAGCTGCTTCTGCACTGTTCACGGATGCCAAGGGGATTGTTTTGGTGGCAACAAAAGACACATAGGTAGCCTGGCCAGCTGTGAGCTGTTCAGTGTTTGCTGGCCCTATAAAAATACAAGAGTTTTATTTTTATAGTCAGGTCCATAGCGGAGGAAGAAGCAGCGGTAGCCTGACGGTTGCTATTCTCACTTGGATTCGCACTGCTCACTCCACTACTGCTCTCAGACCTGGTGATGGCCTTTACAAAAGAGTTTAGTCTCTCTTTTTCTTTTCCCTTCTGTTTGACAAAAATTTCTAAGCTAAAGAGAAGTAATGCAGAAAATTGTGTTATTTGCCCTGGTTGCACATCTCAGAGAGCTCTGAATACAGATAATGCAACTGTAAAGCCAGTGCATTTGTGATATTAGCCTTTATTTCAACTGATCTCAGAATGAAGTTGAGCTTCTTCTGAGGTTTTATTTTATTTATTTATTTTTTTGCAATTGACACTATCTTGGAACACAAGGTAGCGAATGCATCTTCCTTCCTCTTCATCTAGTGACCCTTCTTTTAATAATATGCACCAAGATTTAATGTCTGAACAGGCTACTTCCTCTCTTTACTCATTTATCAAAATTAAATATAAGATATAGGGACCCAAAATGTAATGGCTGGAAGGATAATGAGAGTAGAGTGAGGGCTGTGAACAGACTAACTGGAGGAGATCTGGATGGCTGGAAGTGAAGAAGGATTTAATGAAACACCCATGACCTTGAAGCATTGCAAGGAAACAGGTAACACATATGATTAACATGGAATACAACTGAAAAAGCATAGCTGCTGATCATTTTATAGGAATTCAGTACATTCAAGGAAAACTATTGATAATGCTCATTCATTCATTTCATATACGCACATACATGTATATATATTTGTGTGTGCATATATATGTATATATACTCATATACATGTGTATATAGAGCTCTATTTTTTATATATAACACATTTCTATATATAGATGCATAATGTCTGATTGTGTGTATATTTGTGTGTGTATATATATACACACGTATACACACAAATGTGTACACACATATATGTATATATATACACACGTGCACACACAAATATATATACAATATGTGCATATATATGAGATGAATGAGCATTATCAATAGTTTGATATATATGCAGTAGTGCATATATATCTCATATAATATGCAGTAGTGCATATATATATATAAGATGAATGAGCATTATCAATTATTTTCATAATTCTGACATGAGCATCCTTATTCAAAAAAAAATCTGTGAACATTTCTCTTTCTTTATTTAGGATAGATTCCCAGAAGTGAAAATCCTAGGTGAAAGGTCCGGAGTGTTAAGGTTCTTAGCATTGAAATAAATTTAATATGAATTGAAAAATTTCTAATATTCCTGTGTCC
>NW_012115155.1:6394345-6395362 GCF_000951035.1 Colobus angolensis palliatus | reverse complement strand
GGTTTCACCGTGTTAGCCAGGAGAGGTCACACTTCTTAGAGGATGTTCTGCCTAAAACTCCAAAGAAATTGTGACAGGACCTCCCAAAAAGACAAGACTGCATATACAATGACAAAAGAGCATTTTCAAGGAAGAGCATGTTGCTTTCACTCACCAGAACTTTTCTGATGAAGGACCACTTTCAAGAGGAGGTGACAGTCTAAGAAACGTGCAGAAAAGAGGTGCATTGCTTTCAGCCCTCCAGTTTAAGTATAGACTTGATTTTGCTTACACATTCCCTCGTCTTATTAACCAGACAGTCCCTGACTTATGATGGTTCTGTTTAAGATTTTTGACTTTCACAGTAACGCTAAGGTGAAACACATTCAATAGAAACTGTACTTCAAGCACCTGAACAAACATTCTGTTTTTCACTCTCAGTACTGTATTCCATAAATTACATGAGATGCTCAATATTTTATTATAAAATAGGCTTTGTGCTAGATGATTTTGCCCAACTGTAGGCTAATGTATAATAAGTGTCAAAGTCATCCCATTTAAGGTAGGCTAGGCTAAGCTATGGTGTTGAGTAGGTAAGGTATATAAAATGTGTTTCAATCTATGATTTTTTTAACTTAGTTGGGGTTAACTGGGGCATAGCTCCCTTGGAAGTCTATAAGTTCTGTAGCTGTTTCACTTTTCCCCTCTATCGTTAGTTCTTTCTCATATTTGTTACCCTATGGCTGCAGCCATGAGAAAGCTCAAAATAAGAAGGCATGAAGCCATTTCTCAAACTTTCTCTGATTCACTTACAGCTCTGGGGATTTATACATTGGAAAAGACATAGACTCTATCCTTGAGAGGGTCAGGTGATTACAAGACAAGATTACATTCTTAGGGAAAAAATAGGTGTCTCTATTTAATTGGAAATTGGACATCACAGCCTTTAAGTATGAAAACCACACGCTCGGCCGGGCGCGGTGGCTCAAGCCTGTAATCCCAGCACTTTGGGAGGCCGAGATGGGCGGATCACGAGGT
>NW_012115155.1:6381211-6386321 GCF_000951035.1 Colobus angolensis palliatus | reverse complement strand
TGATCCGCCCATCTCGGCCTCCCAAAGGGCTGCGATTACAGGCTTGAGCCACCGCGCCCGGCCTCCTAGTCTTTCTTGAAGCCCATTCTTACTAATCCAGGGCACATGTATAACAGAAACGCAGCGGAAATAAAGAAAACAAGCTTACATCTTCCTTATAGAGGTGGAATGACTGAGGCCCAAAGAAGTACAAGCCAGCCCAAGGTCCCTTTGCTTCCCTGTGTCTGGCTTTGGTGGAAAACTGATTACAATGTCATGTTGCTTTCTGGAAACATGCCTGGCCCTCAACGGGAGCTGGCTGGGGAAATGCCCTGTTCTCCAGCAAATATGAGTTCTCAGAAATGTTGCAAATGATAATGCTTCATAAAAGGTGAAAACCTTGGCCGTTCATTAGCTTATTCAGAGAAAAATTATACAGTGTTTGAGTCTTTCAGGCTTTCTTACTTCTTGTTCTTCTTGCCTTTCTATTAAGGGCCTCACTGCTTGTAAAGGAAAGAAATGGGAATGAATACGGAGCTCTGCTAGCCACATGGGCATACCTTGTCCCTTTATTTTAACATAATTCTCCCAACAGTCTGTATAGCAGATATCTTTATACAGTTACACAAACAAAGAAACCAAAATACTGGCAATATAACTCAGGTCACACAGCCAGGAAGAGGTAAAAATCACAATTTGAAGCCTACTTTTTCCAAGTATAAAGCTCAGCAATCTTTCTACAATATAACCTTTCTTCTGGGAAGATAGAGTCTTGGGGAGTGGTCAGGTCAGAGGAATATTGGGAAATCTTGGCCGCTAAGATGGGGAATGCAAATATATGTAAAAAAGTAGGTGGGAAAGATCATTAGGACTATTGACTACAGCCAATTATTTATATTTGTATGTCTTTCATTTTGATTATCCACATGATTTCTGGGCCCCAGGACCATGCACAATTGGGTTTTATTAGATAGTGTGTTTTATTGACTAGAGGCAGACAATATGGATTTTATGAGAGAAATAGCATTGTGCCAGAACACTGGCTGAGGTTAATTTACTAATAGCAAGCTTTCTGAAGAAAAGGTTGCCTTCTAATAGAGTGTTGTTTCCAAACTAATTTTAATTAATAGACTCCATAGTTTCCGTCTGGAACCCAGGTGTGTTAATATACATAGCTTGCCTTGGCTTTACCATTTTTTTTTTTCTTTTCCAAGGGCTAACTGGTGTGGAGGAGTATTTCTTAATTGTGTCAGCTCTATTTCCCTTTAATATACACAGTTCCATCGTTCTTGTAATTTTCTTTTCTTTTACTGCAGGAAGAAAATGAGGGTAGGATTAGGCAACTAATGGTCCTGTGGAATGAACCTCTGAGAAGCTCACTGGCACACAGAGTTTAGACGTTGACAACACCTCAACTTTGGCCTTCACAAATGAGTGACACCAGAATCGGGCCCCACACACATTTACAAAATGTGCTTGGGTGACGCATAGGACGAATTAGCACATTACACTGGTAATGTTGCAGGAAAGAACAGCAATTAAGGACTCATGGAAAAAGAGGAGGCTACTTTAGCCACTTCAGCTTCCATCAGACCACAGCTGCTTCACAGCAGCGATAGACACACTGTCCTTTAACAGATGCATCTGTTGTTTTGTTAAAGTTATTCATTCATTCAAAAATGTACTGTAGAAAAAATATAAAATATACACCATGAAGTATTTGTTTGCCATTTACTGTGCTAGGACATGGACACACAAACATGACCAAGGTGTGGTCTCAGCTGTCAGGGATTCGACAGTCTGCAGTTACAACAGGTCTGTCACCATGTCAAGGGTCTGATAGCTGATCCCTGACATAATCACATATCTGTTCCAACTGCAGAGCAAAAAAAAAAAAAAAGCATTACTGGTGCCCCACAGAAAGGCAGTGCTGGATACAGAAGAGACATAAAGAGAGCAGTGCCCTGTGGAGAGGTGTTGGCGAAGACTTCACAGGAGAGGAGACACTTGGGTGGAATCTTCAAGGATTCGTGAGATAAGCAGAGGGAAAGATTTGCTATAGAAAGCATGACACATGCCCTGGCCCTAACTGTGTGACCAGGTCTTTAAAGAGAACTAGAGCTAGAGATGATCACTGTAGACCTCTTTCAGACTGAATGGAAGCTTAGATCATCCGAGGGAGGCAAGTCACTGCAAAAGGTGTTGATATAAGAAGTTTGAAGAAGGCATAGGGACTCTCATAGACTTTTTCTTTTTTTTTTAAGGACAAAAGGGCCTTGGAAGGGAGAGGGATACTCACTTAAAACAGAAGGAGCTATGGAGTGGAATGGAAACATCTGAGTGTGAGTTTCACTTTGTCACCAGGATGAATTAGAATTGTCAGTCTTTCTGAATCTTAACTACCTTTTTTGCATTTTCAAATGAAAAACGAGCATTATGGTAACTAGCTTATCTTCTTCACAAGGATATGTTGCTGATCAATTATATCCCATGCTTTGTAAACCAGGCAGGCTTCTACAATGGAAGACATGCACTGTAATTATCATTTCTATTATTATTGCGGTTATTAGCATTGCTTTTAAGGAATTAAAGAGAGAAATGTGAATAGAGGTGCATGACAAAAGCAGCTTAGACAGAGGTGCCAGGAGTAGGTAGCTCAGTGAGCTAGAGAGAAGAATTCATTAGTACAGTTGGTAGGCTGAAAAATGGACACTTATGATTAAATAGTTGTGAACCTGCCAAGGTACTCAAACACACATTACTGCATCTAATCTGTACACACCCCCCTGCAGTGGACAGAACAGTAATTATATCTCTGATTTGCAGGCGAGAAAATGAAATGATTCTTAGCTGAGTGCTTAACACATAGTGAGTTCTCAGGAAATATTAGCTATTGATAATATTGTTATATTAGCATTAGCAATATTGTATCACAGTTATTGGATGCATCTATAGCTTGAATATTTGGATAGCCTCAGGAACAATAATGACCACTTGTTAACTAAATTGCTGATGTGTAAACTGGGATGAAGTTGATTCTCACTGTCTCACAGAATTATTCTAACAATAAAATCAGATAGCTCATTTGGAAGCATATTATGTAATACAGTCAGATTAATGTAAACCACCACAAAACCATGTTTTATAGGAAATATTTGTTTATCTGTGCAAGAAAATCTTAACTCTAACAGTTTAGCACAGTTCACCTCACTTAAATATCTAACTACAATCATACAGGCCATTAACTCTGTACTTTATGAAGCCAAGACAAGGATTTGGTGAGAATGACCACTCACCAGTGAGCACTATGAGCAACCTTGTGTATTCTTATACTCAGCAAACTGTCAAGGAGGAGCGATAGGTTCTGCTCAGATCTCCAGACCTTTCCACTCAAGTGTAGTCTGAAAGTGAGCTCTTACGAAAAACCCAATGGCACTGTTGGCACAGGGCCTTTGAATACTCTCCTTTCTTCCCGCCAAAGTAGAGCAGGACCTGTCTGTGAAATCCTTTATCTCAGGAGAGTGTGAGCCTATTCAAAGGACTGTCTCTGTAGATGATTATTAATACACTTCTCCTTGGGTCTCTTTCATGGTTTTTCCTGCAGAGGACCAAGCCCTTGGCTTTCATCCACTCTTCACACACACACCCATTGCACGCTCATGCCTGAAGCACAGTGCCAAGACACAGAGCGAAATGAAACATTGTCCTTATCCCCGCTCATCTAAAAGGAGTTATCTATAAGACAGGGCCTATTTCTTTCTAAAGCTTCTGTAGTGGGATGAAAAACTATGTAAACAGAAGAATGCTTCTAACATACCTGTGGGGCTTTTTTTCCTATAAAATCTTTTATTTAGCTCTTGTATAGAAATCACCCACTCTCCTCAATGGAGAAAAACTATCAATGTCTTGCAGCTGCACTACACAAGCACATTTGGGTGGAATCTGCATGGAGCTGCCAGAACTAAATGAATTCTGAGATTAATTCCCAATCTATTACCTCCTGATCACTCACCTATCAGCACATCACTGAATTTGCTGAAACAATGATACAATCCAATTCCTGAATGCAGAGTCAGATAAACTTGAGATTGAATCCCACATCTGGCAGTTACTAATGTGGTCCATTTACTCAACCCTTCTCCATTTCCTCATCTGCAAATGCAGTTAGTAATACTTGTAATACGAGATTGTTGGCAGGACTGAATTGTCCTGGGGGAGGTGTCTCATGGCATTTCTTCACAAGATAAACAACAAGGTGCCTTTTTATTTATTTATTTATTTGTATTATACTTTAAGTTCTAGGGTACATGTGCACAACGTGCAGGTTTGTTACATATGTATACGTGTGCCATGTTGGTGTGCTGCACCCAATCAACTCGTCAGCACCCATCAACTCTTCATTTACATCAGGTGTAAGTCCCAATGCCATCCCTCCCCGCTCCCTGCTCCCCATAATAGGCCCCGGTGTGTGATGTTCCCCTTCCAGAGTCCAAGTGATCTCATTGTTCAGTTCCCACCTATGAGTGAGAACATGCGGTGTTTGGTTTTCTGTTCTTGCGATAGTTTGCTAAGAATGATGGTTTCCAGCTGCACCCATGTCCCTACAAAGGACACGACATGCTGCTATAAAACCAAGGTGCCTTTTGTGTATAGAATGTGTGATCTTAATGAGGGCATGGTTTCGAATGCATCACTACAGCATGGCTCTAAGGCAGAGATAATCTTCACTAAAACTTATAAATCAGAGAAGTGGGGCTCCATCAACTTTAAATAATGCACTTAATATTGCAAAGCTATCCCATCAGGGTCAGTACAATAACCTAAGTCTTAGGTGAAGGATACATCCACTAAAACACAGCTATTCACATAAATGAAAACTGGCGAACTAGATTGCCCTAATGTTTACATTTTTCAGAAAAATCAAACTCCACAAATGGCTATTGTGATGATATTTATTTGAATATTCTTCTCAGAGTCTTTATACTTCTGGGGACTGCTACTATTATTACAATATCACTTTCTTTCTTTCTTAATTATAAAAGAAAAAAGCATATGAATAATTTTAATTAATGCATATTCTGTGTGTATTCATTCAATATTTGAATGTCTGCTCTGACCACAGCACATTACA
>NW_012115155.1:6377967-6379596 GCF_000951035.1 Colobus angolensis palliatus | reverse complement strand
TGTGTGTGTGTGTGTGTGTCTTTTAACATCTCTGTGTTTTGATTTTGCATCTGTAAAACTGGGACAGGAAGATTAGCAACTCAAAGATCTAAGGGATCTGGCACACAGTAAGCATTCAGTAAATTGAAGCTCTGTGACTTGTGCCTTTTCCTTCTATCGCACCTCATCACATGCTTGTGCTTCCAGAAGCTGTAAAGTGTGGAATTTGCTAATTCTAAAGTTGAGTGAAACTCATTTTGGTGAACCTCATAAAAGGGTTACAGAGAAGGAGAGAATGTGAGATGAAGGAGAAATTGCTCTCTTGGGCCTGGATTTATCTTAGATTGACTGTTATGCTTGCAGATACCATGGAGATGAGCACTTTATACTTGGTCTGATAAATAGAAACAATTTTACCAGAATCATTCAATATGCAAACACTTTAAAAATAAGCAAGGGCTGTTATGACTTTAAATATATCTGTGCCTGACAGCCTGCCTAATGTTTCACGATTTAATTAGTAATATCATTTCCCTGGACTTAAGGTTATCAATCATGTTACAGTTATTTCATTTCTGGCTGTCTAAATATAGCTGGATAGGGTTCTGGCATTGTTCCCTTTGCAAAGATGAGGGGAAATTTTCAAGGAGAAAATGGTGGCAGGAAGAAATAAGACCACTGTGCAAAACGAGCCACGAATCTGGCCCATCAAGTAATCCCATCTTTAATAAATCCACAGCTATTTAGCATCTCCTCTCTCCCCATCATGAATTAGCTGATATGAAACCTCCAGCAGAACACTTGCTAAAGAGCTGAGGAGGAAAAATGAACATACAAAAGCCAATTAATCTAATTAATGGTGGTAATAGTACTATGCATCTGTCTCATACAGTTCACAGCAGGCACTTCTGCAGAAGTGATTTTATTTAACCTCATTTAATTAGCATTAAGTGCTAAATTGTTTGATACACACTATAAAACTCAGCTGATGTTCATCTAAGGGAAAGATCAATGTGGGATGCAGTGGTAGGGAAACTTCAGGTTTTGATGTGGGTTGTAAACACCGGGTGCATGGGATAGTTTAGGAATGATTGGGGGATGGGGCAATGAGTTCCCTATGGTACGTCTCGTGTCTCAAAATACCTCATAATTTTCCCATTTGTAGCCTCTTAAAACCTAATTTACCATTTGACCACAGCGACATTTGCTATTACTTGCGAATCTCTCCTCAATGATGATAAAAGTCCTGGAAGTCAGACATAAGCAATAATTGTGTTGACTGGGCAGACACACCAATCATGCACAGCAGTCTCTCCTGCAGCGCCACTGCTTTGGGTGTGCTGATGTCGGTGAAACCAAAGTACAGAAAAAGGAGAAAGCCTCCAAAATATTTCAGTAACACAAGTATGCTAAGCAGGGATGGAAAATGCATACGTGTGTGCCACAGATCAGCTGGGGAGGAAGCCTTGTGTTTTTGGTCAGGGTTTGCACTGATGAAGTGTGATTTAAAGGGTCAATCTGTACCTAGTAAGTGGAAGTTAAGACACTTAGAGGAAGTAGTAAGGGTGTTCACTTATTTAATTCAAAGCAAAGGCCACCAATTGTATGCATCTGTATGCGTGTGTGCGGGCGTGTGTGTGTGTGTGTGTG
>NW_012115155.1:6376484-6377712 GCF_000951035.1 Colobus angolensis palliatus | reverse complement strand
CCGCCTCAAAAAAAATATATATATATATATTATTATATATATATATCTCCAACAGGGACCCCTCACATGCCCTTCTCAACTTAAAAAGAGGAGCATCTTTTGAAGCAAGACTCAGGTATGGGCGATTGCATACCCAGGCACTTCTTTGAGGTCATATAACGAGAAAAATGACACGTTTGTCTTCATTTAATTATCTATTTTAGTTTCTTGTTAGACCAGTATTGTGACTCTTTCAAGCACAGCGCACTCTTTTTACTCCCGTTCATGCCTTTCCCCCACAGCTGTGCTGCAGTGCTTAAAAACGTGCCTGTAAATCGCCAAGCCTACACTGCAGTCCACGTTCTGTCCTTACATGGTTTGGTTGGTTGTTTGGGACAGGCTGAGTAACTGTTCTGCACCATAGTGACCACACCTATAAAATTAGCTGGTTACACCAGATAGTTTCTAAACCTTTTATAACTCTTGTTTTCTCCAAGATTACCTTCCTTTTCTCTGAGCCTATTCATGTTCTATTCATCTCTTAAGACAGAGTTTATGTCCTGAGTCAAAGAGTACTTGTCCAGACCTGGCTTTTTTCTTCCTTTTACTTGCTACCTCATGCACCAAAGATGCCAAAGTTCTCTCCGGCTCACCTTTGTTCCCTGCCATTTGATGTCTCCCTATTTCTGCCCTCAATGGCCTTCCTGCTTTTTTGTCTCTCTAACCTTTGCAGCTAAGCCTAGGCTCTGGGAGGTGATGGGAGGAGCCTGGTTGGGGAACATCTACTTTGTGCTTCCATAGTAACCTACAGTCTTGGTTATTATGACACATAACTTCTAGCCCTGTATCGTAATTGCTGAATCTGTCACTTGCATCAGACTCTGACAACCACAGTAGCTGGTGCGCTATCCCCAGAACACTGGTCCTCAAACCTGTCTGCACAGTAGAGTTATCTTGGGAGACTTTAAATATCCCCAAGCCCAGATCACTCCACAGAATGATTAAATCAGATACTCTGAGGTGGAACCCAGTCATAAGAGCACTTTTTAGGTCCTCAAGATGGTTCCAAGTTTGAGAACCACCGCTTTACAGTGTCCAACACTAAATTATTAATATTAATAAATGAGTATATTATTCCCTGATGTAAAGAGCCTGCTGTGGTTTCTTCCCTTCCTTTCTGTTCACTGCAGCTTTTGACTATCACTTTGAGGTTTTGATTGTATTAAATAAAATGCTATATCGGCCAGGC
>NW_012115155.1:6327625-6375383 GCF_000951035.1 Colobus angolensis palliatus | reverse complement strand
AGGCAGCACTGTATACATGAAAGAGTATTTGGAGCCAGATAGACCTGGGTCCCGTTTACTAGATATGTGATCCTGGACAAATTATGTGGTACAGAAAACTGAAGGTAAAACTGAACTATCTAAAATACAGGTAGACTTTTTTAGCATGTGGGTTATTATGAAGACTAAATGAGATGCGCATGTTAATTCCCAGTCCATAGAGGGCCTTTGCAAATGTTGGTACTCCTCCTCTCCCTTAAGTGTCTCTCTCTGTCACGTAGCAGCTCTCCACAAATCCTGTAGCAGGCAGCTTTCATTAAGGAGCGTGAACTGCTATCAAAGAACTATTTCTCCTTGACCTTCCACTACCCTTGTTTCCTTCCAAAACACTCTTCATGTTCTCTCGAGAGCTCAGAATTCCCACAAGCAGATTGGGTCAAGATGGTTTACACAGTGAACCATCTTACTGTCATGTCACTTTTTCCTGGAAAACAAGGCTCAGTGCTTTTGAATCCTCTTTACTATCCCTTTAATCTGCCCAGTGACAGAGATGTCCTCTGAAAGGGACAGGTCTGAGAATGACTTGTCAACTGTTCCAAGTTGAATGCAAGATGTATAGTTTGCACAAATGACAATCCAAGGTGGGTGCTATGACTTTTCAGAGCCTTCAGTTACCAAAACATTTAAGGATATACATTTGGCTTTATAGGTTTTGTGTATGTGTGTGTATAACATGGGTGTGTGTGTGTGTGTGTGTATGTATTTTAAACACAAATATATAAAGAGATATATATATATATTCTGAAGCATTTGTTGCACGATCATGAACAAACCTTATTTCAGAAAGACTGAAAGAAAAATGATTTTAAAAGAATACTCTCGTTTAAAAAAAAATACCTAGACCAATGGTTTGCAAGCTTTACTGCATATAAGAATTCTCTGAATAATTCTTTAAAATGTATGCTTCTGTGTCACACTCCCAGAGTTTCTGACTAAATATAGTTCCAAGTAGCTGGGACTACAGGTTCACACCACCATACCTAGCTAATTTTTTGTATTTTTTGTAGAGACCAGATTTTGCCATGTTACCCAGGCTGGTCTTGAACTCCTGGGCTCAAGCAATCCTCCCACTTGATTTCTGACTAAATAAGAAACTCAGAGTGAGACACAGAGATACTACGTTTTAACAAATTCTGGGAGTGGAGCCTCAGAATTTGTATTTGAGAACTATTGTTCTAAGTGATGTAATCAATTTCGTGCTTGAGTGCAGAACAGGAGAGTAGGTCAGTAAGGGGTTTTTCAAGAAGTCAGCGCTATGGAAAGAAATTCACTTCTGCTGAACAAGGCTTTTTAAATTGAGTACTATTTGATTAGAAAATACAGTGTTAAGTACTCATTAAATTAATATATTTCATTACAGATTGTTTAAATATTCTTTTCCTTCATTTCCCAACCTAATTTTTTACCCCAAATAAACTTGGATAATTTAGGATGCAGTGCTTCTTGTTATAAACTGAGATAATGAATTATCTCTACACAAATGTATGGAGCCTATGCTATGTGCCTTGTACTATTCTGGGTATTAAGGACACATAATAAAATCTCTGCCTCCACAGAGTTTGTATTGTGCTAAGTGAGACAAGTAAGAGACAAGTCAATCAAATAAAAATACATAATATATCAGACAGTAATAGAATAATATCAAGTGGAAAAGTGGAATTAGGAAATGTGAGAAGAGGTGAAATTTAGATAAAGTATCCAGAATAGACCTCAGGTTTCTGCCCTAGGAAGATGCAAATTCTTGGCTTGGTTTATATTTTCTGAAAGCAAAACCGGAAAGTCAAATGAAAATAAGGGAAACTTAAGCAGAAGTAACACTTTGAGAATAATGCTGATAATATTAGTGTGCACTACTCTGTTAGGAGAGGTGGATGGGAGAGTGTTTCAGTGCTGTCTCACATTTCAAGGGCAAAGCTATGGAAATATTGGCAAAACATGCCAAGGACCCACTCAGATATCTGTGCTTAAAATTATAATCACGTTTCATTTTCTTACAAGTCCTGGCTTGCTTTATTTCACCCTGGATTCTAGTTCACGGGCAGTAAGCTGTATTGCGATGAAGGACCCAGTTAGTGAAACGCATGCCACTCTGAAAGATGGGCTACGAAAGATGATGTAGGAGGAAAGTCACAGAGGAACTTCCTCATGAAGGATGTCCACTCCTTTAATGAGATCTTAACAGAAGTTCTGGTGTATGGAAACTACTAATACACAAACACAAAATTCTCAATAAAACATGCCCCGCATTTCTAGGAGATCTGTGATACACGTTTACATTTATGTAAAAATGGAAGAGTTTATCTTCTAGGAAAAGCCCAATCACCATGACCCAGCTCAATGTATGTGCAGTGCTTCATATACGGGTGGGGAGCCTGCACTGAGTCACCAAAGGGAAAGGAAACAGGGAAGCTCACCTCAGGGGACTTCGTGCATGGATGCAGTGAAGTAAAACTATGGATGTCCAGCTGCTAGCCCTGTCCCTGCCATCTCTTCCCTTCTCTGTGATTCCTTTGTGGGAATAATTGCACAGAAGAGAGTTTTACCCTATACCCTTCTTCACTTCCTACAGAAAGTAACAGGTCATGTGCTCATGCTGTGGGGACTGTGATAGCAGGACTCACACCCTTGCAGACATCCCTCCTAACTCAGTGCTTATAGTTTGAACACCTGGTGCCCACTTTCTCTCCGTACTAAGTGGGAGGGAGGGACCACAGCCTTAGCTACTATCCAGTCTGGGTTTTCCTTCTGCTGTAAGTGCTGCTACGTTTTTCCTCTTATTAGTTCTTTGTTTATACCTAAAGAACAAAAGAAAACAAAAACTGGCCCTGTAGAGCATTTAATGTTTATTTTTTCATTGTTGTAAGTTTGTGTTAACTGAGGCCAGACGTAGAGAGAAAGAAATTAACGTTGAGTGTTGACTGCATGCCAAGCATTGTGTTTTACCAGCCAGCACAGTTTGGTCTCAAGACTCTTTTTTTTTTTGTCTTTTTTTTTTTTTTTTTTTTTCCTTTTTGTGGAGAACGGGGTCTCGCTATATTACCCAGGCAGGTCTCGAACTCCTGGGCTCAAGCTATCCTCCCGCCTCTGCCTCCCTGAGAGCTGGGATTACAGGTGTGAGCCACCGCGCCCGGCCTCTTAAAATGAGCACGGGGGCTTGAAGGGGTGGCCTACTCCTCCACACCTGTGGGCGTTTCTCGTTAGGTGGAACGAGAGACTTGAGAAAAGAAATGAGACACAGAGACAAAGTATAGAGAAAGAAAAGTGGGCCCAGGGGACCAGCGCTCAGCATACAGAGGACCCACTCCCCGGCACCGGTCTCTGAGTTCCCTTAGTATTTACTGATAATTATCTTTACCATCTTAAAGATAAGGGAGTGGCAGGATAATAGGATCATTGTAGGGAGAAAATCAGCAGTAAGACATATGAACAAAGATCCCTGTGACATGAATAAGTTTAAGGAAAAATGCTGTGCCTTGATATGCATATGCAAACATCTCCATAAACCTTTTAGCAGCCTTGCGGCCAGCAAG
Source organism: Colobus angolensis palliatus (assembly GCF_000951035.1). Taxonomy (NCBI): domain Eukaryota; kingdom Metazoa; phylum Chordata; class Mammalia; order Primates; family Cercopithecidae; genus Colobus; species Colobus angolensis. The sequence continues at coordinate 6,371,814 of NW_012115155.1, read as the reverse complement.
TCTCACCTTTTGCCCTAAGGCGGTTTTCTCCTATCTCAGTAAACAGAGCATACAATCGGGTTTTACATGGAGATGTTCCATTGCCCAGGGACGGGCAGGAGACAGATGCTTTTCTCTTACTTGAGATTAAGAGAATGGTGATGACTTTTAACCAGCAAGCTGCCTTCAGGCACTTGTTTAACAAAGCACACCCTGCACAGCCCAAAATCCTTTAAACCTTGAGTCACCACAGCACATGTTTCTTGTAAGGGCAAGGTTGGGGGTAGGGTCACAGATTAACAGCATCTCAAATACAGAACAAAATGGAGTCTCTTATGTCTGCTTCCTTCTATATAGACACAGTAACAGGCTGATCTCTCTTTCTTTTCCCCACAGTGGCTGATGCCTGTAATCCCAGCACTTTGAGAGGCTGAGGCAGAAAAATTGCTTGAGCCCAGAAGTTTGAGACGAGCCTGCACAAATGTGAAACCTCATCTCTCCACACACACACACACACACACACACACACACACAAACACACACACAATTAGCCAGGCGTGGTGGCACCTGCCTGTGGTCCCAGCTACTCAGGAGGCTGAGGCGTCAAGGCTGAAGCAAGCCTTGATTGTACCACCTCGTGTCAACCTGGGAGACAGAGTAAGACCTCGTCTCAAAAAAAGAAAAAAAAAAAAAAATCCTAGTTTCATCATATTACACCCAGGTCTGTCTGACTTCAGAATCTTTGATCTTTTCCTACCTTAAGGCCTTTGCCTGTAGCTTTGCCAGCAACCCATTCTGTTTTGTTTTCAAAATGTATTACTCTTTTCATTTTTTTCCAAAAACTGAGGGCCTGCCTAGCCCTTACTTGGTTAGAATGTCAATAATCTTTCTGCCCCAAATATTTATTTCCAATACCGTGGGTTTCAGTCCGAAATTCCTAAACCCGGTGATTAACAAAAAATTTTTTAAAACTCTTAAAGTGCCCATGGTTTATGAGATTGCTCTGATGTAATAAAATCTGTAGCAAAATGTTGGCCAACTTAGTTATGAAAGGATGTCCATTTTACGATGATTCTTTAAATTGTATGTCTATGATTTTTGCACATATCTATATATGTGTCATGTTTAAAAATATATATATAATAGTCAAATGATTCTAGTAATATGTAAAAAAGATATGTAGAATCTTTGATTTTATATATCATGACATAAAAATATGCTAATCATCATAATATGCTATTATCATAATCTCAGTATCTACAGATATTTGGATGTCTAACTATATAGAGCTAAATACAGTAACTAATTTGGATTTATTTTTAAAATGTGAGGTTTAAGATTTAAATATTAATCAGTGTAACTCATTATATTGTCAAAAATAAAATCTTAGATGCAGAAAAAGCATTTGAAAATATCCACCTTAAATATTATAAATATATGCACATGTAATATATATATATCTCCACACGTTTGGTATATTGCATATATTAAAGGAAATTATTTAAATTAGTAAAGTATCTACAAATATATTCAATCAGATATCATTTATTGATGAAATTTTGAAATATTTTATGCTAAGATTATGAATGAAGAAGCTTGTCTATAATTCTTACTTCTACTGAGCATTTTACTGAAGGTCCTTTTCAATGCAGTAAGGCAAGATAATGATTTAAATATTAGGACCAGTCAGGAAAATATATAAATATCATTAATCATGGATGGTTTGATTATATACACAAAAAATGTGGTAAAATTCATAAATAAATTATTAGGATTCATGAGGTTAGCAAGGCTGATGAACCAAGGTCAATTTACTAAAATAAATTTACTTCTGTATACCAGTAATAAACAATTAGAAGATCCTGTTCTTAAATAAGATACAATTTATAACATATCATAAAAATATTAATAGCTAAGAATAAATATAAATAGAGAAGTACAGTCTTATATTTAGAAAATTTTAAAACATCATTGAGTGAAATATACAAGACCTAAAAAAATGAAGAGAGAGATGGACCAGTTTCATTGATTCATGACTTAATGTTGTCATAATGTGAGATATTCCTGAACTAATCCTAATCTACTGATTCAATGCAATGCCAACTGATAATTGCAATACATTTTGTTGAGAAACCTGACAAGCTTACTCTAAGAGTTGCATAAAAAATTAAAAAGAAGAAGTATAGCTAATGATGCTCTTGAATAAGGTGAGGGACTTTTTTCGATTGTATCTACCACTTATCATTATAATTACAGTAATTAGGACATGCAATATTGGCACAAGGTTAGGCAAATAGATCAGTGGGATAGAATTGGAAACTTCGTAATAGGCATATATATATACACACACACATATATATAGAGAGAGACACTTGATTTATAGCAAAGGTGATGCTGTAGAGCAGTGAAAAAATTGATCTTTCCAATGATGTGGACAGTTCAAAAAAATAAAGTGTGACCTTACTCCACATAATCCACAAAAATAAATTTCAAAGGATTATAGATACAGATGTGAAAGGTAAAACAATAAGGCTTCTAAATAATAGAATATATTATAAATTTTTAAAACAAGATGCAAGAGGCTATAAGGAAAAATCATTGCTCAATTAGATTAGTAAAATTAAGAACTTCTCTTTTCATTTAATTAAGAGAACGAACAAATACACAGTCAGATGAGATGACATATTTATAACACAAGACAGAACTAGGGCTCCAATCCAAGATATTAAAAAATTACTACAAATAATATTATATATATATGTACCAGTTGAATAGATATATACAATATAGATATTCAAATAGAAAAAAGTGGTCAAAAGACTTGAACAGACCTATTATTTCATTTACCCAGCATGGAGGTATTGAGTACTTCTATTTAAATTTGTAAATAAAGAATTTTTTAACCTTCTTTTTAAGACATCTAACACTTACGAAGAAAAGTGTACAAAAAACTTTAAAATAATTATCCCACATCAGAATTAATTGTATGATTATGAAATAATTTATCCTTTTACTTCTGACATTCCTTTGGAGTGTTTTCAGCTTCTAGCTACTGTGAATCACGCTGTTAGGACCATGTGCATGTGATTCAGAAGGATACATATGTAGAAGTGGAATTGCTGAGCCACGGGATATGGGTGTACACATTTAAATTTTAGTAGATAATAGCAAATTGTTCTCCAAGTTATCTGGATATACTTACATTGCCAAGCAGTGTACCAGCTCTCTGCTAACTCTTGAAATTGTCCATTTCACATTTCTTTTTAACCTTAGGTATTCTTTCTATTGTGTATGGAATCTTATTTTGGTTTAGTGTGGGTTTTCCTGATTACTAACGAAAATAATGAACTATCTGTATTGCTACAAACAACCACTTGAAAGAACCTTAAGGGAACGTAATATTGTACAAAAGAAACGAAACACAAAATGATACGTTCTGTTTATAGAGTTGAAAAATATGGAGTGTTGAGGGATGTTTGTTGCAGAGGTAATAAATACTATAAAGAAAAACAAGAAGTACAAATGGGGTTTTTTGGGGAGGAGGGAAGTGATAATAGGGACTTCTGAATGCTTGTGATGTTTTCACTCTCAACGTGATTGGTGCCTACATAAGCAATCACTTTGAACAAATCATCGTGCTAAACATTTGTGTTTCAAGAGTTTATCTTTAGGAACACAAAATTGTATCACGATTAAAAAGTAAAACACTAAACTCAACATAAGAGCTCAGTTGATACGTACAAAGAAGTCTGTCTAACTACGTGAGAGGCCTGTAGGAGAAACAGAAGCACAGCAACTAACAGCCATCCTCTCTAAGAGGAGTGTGACAAGTTGGCTTAGCAAGCATGGACTTTTCAAGCAAGGCAGGAGGTCAGAACACCTCTTAGATAAAAATATGATGTTTCCAATCAGAGCTAGAGCCATATTTTAGGTCTGAGACAGAGTTCTAGACATTCTTGTCCAAATAGTTAACTCAGGGGGAACCTGAGGGAAGTATTCCCAGCAAAAGTGGAAAATCAATGTCTTTGGAAACTAAATAAAGTGATACCAAGGAAGGACAAGCTAAAATTAATAGTCAGGAAGGCAATCCCCATGAATACTTAAAAAGCCAGCCAGATTTCAGTACAAGCCTGAATGGAGCGGAAATCTCTATGTTTGCCTTCAAGGAGTTTCAAGTGTGCTTGGGAGAACACATGAAACTCCAGTATTATATTCTGAGCAGCATGGGATTCCAGCAAACTCGTATAGATGGGATACTCCTGTGGCTAGCTAAGGAGAAGTCATTCAGCGTTCTTGCCCATCAGATATGTCTTCCAGGACAGAAATGAGAAAGACTGGACCAGTACCATAGCAGTGTGCATGCTGAATTATGAATTGTTCTCTTAAAAAAAAAAAAACCTGAATAGACACAGTGTAGTGATACAAAGCTTTGGGTTTGGAGAAATTGTAAGGACAGGAATAAAAAATATTACTTGGAATAAAGATCCACTGTATGATTAATGTGAAGAAGGGCTGGAAAGAAGACAAGGGGATGTCATAGAAATTTTCATGCCAACTCCCAATAAATCATCTGCCTTGGGCCTTTGAGTTTTGAAAGTTTGGTATTCCCTTTTGTGACCACCCTTCTGGTTTTGTTTCAATTATCCTATGGCTTCTTCATAAGAGCTGTTTTTAGTTATTGACATCAGTGATGAAGCCTATCGTGATGGTATGGTGATGTGGGTTTTGAAGAAAGATCAATAATTTTATATTTCATGAATTTTGAAATTCACACTGATACAGGCTCATATGCATCAGTGTACAAGTGATATTAAGATCATTAACAATGTCAGAATCAGGCATGCCACGTTGAAAATGTATTAAACAATCCATCCACCATATCATAGCCAGAAAGGAGCCTCCAGTTTAACTGCAATCATGGTGGCTTCATGTAATTTCTCCCCAAGATATACAGCTACACCTTAGCACGTTTTTGTCATGGACTTCCAGCAGTCTTGGGAATCCAAGTGCACTCTGAACTCTCAAGAGTTCCTCCTCTCTTTTTGTGTTCTTCCTTTGCTCTCTGTGGCCTTTCCCAAGTGGGTATGGAATTTGCCCAAATTTCATTTCATTTTTTGATTGTCTGCCAGCCAGATAATAACAGGCATCTGATCAAGGGTTTAGTTAAGTGCTCCATCCCGCAGTATTTATGCTACATAAATTATTCATACAATACCACCCTGGACAAATCGCACTTTGATTATGCAGTCATTTTTCAGTCCATTCATTTACCAGACAAGTAGAGATCACGGGAGATCAGAGGAGCCTCACTTGTGAATCGATAATGAACTTGGGCTCTTCACCTGCTCTGTGTCCTCGGCTCCCCGTTCTGGTGGTGAGCTTTCTATCAAGGGCCTTTGTGAAGATCAAATGAGGTAATAGATGTGAAAGTCCTTTGAATGGCAAATGTACTGAATAAATGGAGATGAGACAGTTATCCTTGGAAGGTGCACCGTACAGTAGAATACTTTGGGGTCGCATAGACCTGCCTTTAAATGACAAGAGATTGTGTGGCCCTAGGAAATGACCTAAGCTATTTGAGCCTCAGTTTCATTGTCTATAAAATGAGGATACCAATAGCCCTCTCACAGGAGAGGTGGAAGGAAGAAACCACATATATAAAATGCTAACACACTGCCTCACCTGTGGTAAATAGGCAATAAACAGTATTCTCTTTCCTATGACTCTTTGAAGACACTGTTCATCTGACAGCCATAATAATTATTATTATTAATTTTGATTGTTTATTTCTTTTTAATATGAATATTGTTTTGCTGCCAGTTTCATTCTAAGCTCTTGAAAGACTGACCTTTTTTATTTTATTTTTTTTAATTGTTTTAACTTCCCTCCCTTCCAGGGCCAAACAGTCCAAATATATGCATGTGAATTCATCGATTATATGAGTCCAAATAGACTTGAATATGGAATCTCCAGTCAGTGTTTTGCTTCTCTTTGTATACACTTCCCCATTCACAAATCCGAATCCCGGTGCTCAGTACAAAAGGAGCAGTCCATACATAAAATCAGATGATTTAAAGGAAAGCTACCACACTCAGGTTTACAGAGGCTTCCACTGAGCTTATGGCACAAGAATCACAACCTGGAGAAGTCTTCCGCAAATCTGCAAATGAGTGGACCTCCTGAAGGGAGTAAATACCAAAAAAAGTTGATTGATACGCCCTTAATCCCTAAGTAGGACTGAACACATGTTTGGCCTACTTAGAATAGCTTACAGTAGTACTTTTGAGCACTTGTTATAATTTTGTGAAGTTATGTCCTAATAACTAGAACTGTTGGTACGACTGTCTTGCACTTAAATTACTTCTAGGACTAACTACATTATTTGAGGAGCTCAATGTAAAATGTGGATCCTTTGTTCAAAAACCAGAATAAAGTGCCATTAAAAATGCTAAATTCCATATGCACATTTTTTCTTTCTTCCTGGTATCTCTGCTGACTTGTCATGGTGTTATTTAACTGCTATTTAACATCATACCCTATCAGGCAAGGGGCTACCAAGGTGACTGGGGGCCAGACCTTATGATGTAGCCAGCCACACCTGTGGCTCACCAGCTGTCTGTTTATCCCTCCTGTCAGCTACCTGACAGATGCCCTGTCCCCAGGCGGGGAAATCGGTCTCTGATTTCCAGGTGCCAGCTTCCCAATCCAAGAAGGATGGGTAATCCCTGAAGGACCATTACCTTTGTTCCAGGATATGCCTGTTATCTGAACCAAGCATGGGCAAGAGGCTTGCCACTACCAACTGACCTGCATCATGTGTCCTGGAATTTCCAGCCTGGGAAGGGACGGCTCTGTCAGGCCCCACACCAAGATTCCATGGAGATGTGTAACCATCCCCAACTCTACCTGTGTGTGTGCGTGGGCTTCGGCCTCGAGTACAGAATGGCAGTTTTCACTGTGTGAGGTGGGGGCTGAGTGGGGTTTGGGGCATCCAGAGGCGGAGAAGCTGGCAGCCTAAAATCTACCCGTGAGGCAAGGCTTTGAGGCCTCAGTGTGTGCCCCCTTTTTCCCCTAGGACATCAGTTAAAAAGCACATATTTAAATACAAAATTAATTATTTCAAGGATTTTCAAGCAGGGACGCTTTGGAGCAAGGGGCCTGTGTGACTGCACTGGCTGCTGGCTCAGTAAGCTGCCCATGATTAATGACCTCACATCTCTGTGCTTTTTGGGATCCCCTTGCTTGCTCCCCAGATGTATGCTACTACTTAATTTATCTCTGGAAAGTTCTTATGTTATGGTTTCAATGTGATCGTGTCTCAGTAATAAGCTGGTTTATTAGAATTGTGGGAATATCATGAGGATGGGGCATCAATGCCAGCCTAAGAATATCCCCTGTAAGGAGCACACATGAGCCTTATAAACTCAACTTGGATTAAAAAATAATTGATCACTTTCTGGGTTCTTAAATATACTAAGAAAGTTACTGTTATATCTGTACTGGACAAGTGGCTCTCCAGTGAAGGGTTTCTACAAACTGGTGGGTGATTGAAATTATCATGCTGTGTGGCAAATAAATATTAGAAAATAATACTATATAAGTGACTAAATTTGGAAATCATTAACTTTGAACATATTAAAAACTTCCCATGTACTTCTAATGTGCACATGAGAGAGGAATGTAGGCATTTTACCTTCCTTTTCTGAGACATGGCACAGAGCACAGGAGCAACAGTATCATACATGCAAACTCTGTTACAAATACTAACAAGACAGAGAAAAGGGCTGAGAGGGCAAAGGGGTGAGAAGTGGGAGGTAGTGTCTTCTGGGCTGCTCATCTTCTAATGATGATCCCTAAGTACTAACATTTGAAGTAGTAGAAGGGTAAGCCTATTTAATATTACAAACGTAAACACTGAGAAAGAGAAGGTAATAAAATAAGATCAGGTGACAGGTGCAAGTGAGAGGAAAGCTATTAATTTAATCATTGCTTATAACCAGAAGTCAACAGATAATGTTTAAAGAGAGAGAGGATTAAGGGTATTATATGAAGTTAGAGCTCTAAGGTTGAAATTCCTTGCGGGCCTCAAGATTTTTACCCCAAAATAGTTTTGTGCAGTTTCACCCTGGCAATGTAAACCAACAGCTTATCTTCACAGGTGCGGGATAGAAAGTCATTGCTCTGCTCACCTGAGACAAACGCATATCTGACTGTTTCTTCTGCCCTGCTGTTTATGTAAAAATGCAGATTCACTGAGCTCAACTAAATTGTGTATTCAGTGAAAGGTTGATCAAGGACTCAAAATAATACAACATTTTGTCTCTTATCTACCTATGACCCGGAAGTCCCCAACCACTACGAGTTGTCCCAGCTACCAGTCAGAACCAATGCACATCTTACATATATTGATTGATATCTCATCTATTCCTAAAATGTATAAAAGCAAGCTGTACCCCGATCACCTTGGGCATGGTTCGTCAGGACTTCCTGAGACTGTGTCACGCGTGTGCATCCTTAACCTTGAGAAAATAAACTTTCTAAATTGGTAAAGACCTGTCTCAGAGATTTTGGGTTCACACACATTACTGGAACAAAGCCAAGAACATACAGTCTACTTGAATTATTTTGATACAGTCAGCAGAGGAAATACTGTCACAAAAAATTTGATTAACTAAAAGCGTACCTTTCTACCACACAATCAAATCTATGTAACTGAACTCACCTATTAAAATAAAAAAAAATTCTGCGATTAGACAAAAGCAAATCTAAACTCTATACTGTATGTAGGAGACACATCTATTAAACAAGTGATTCAGAAAGTTTCAAATATCATAATGAGCAAAGGTGAGTTGTGTTGTACTGAGTCAACTTTGTTAAGCTAGGAAATACATTTTCCAGATTTCCCTTTCCTATATGCTTCTGGAAGACAAAAAGGTCACTTGAAGAAGACTCAAAATGTGGTCTGGATGCCTCTGGAAGGTCTTCATGATCTGGGACAATGATAGATGCAGTAGTTTCCAATAGCCCTCATTGTTCTCAATTCCAGGTCCAGTTTTTCTTCCTCACTGCTGGCCCTGAGAGCACAGTGGTCCCAAGCCCACCATCAGAGGCTAGTTTCAGACCCCCAAAGGTAATTGCCACACAACAGCACCAGCTCCTTTTCTCCCTGAGCTCTCATTTCACAGTCCTGACTAGGTGGTTGGATGCTCTGGAGTCTCAGACATGCCTGAAAGCGCCCACTTATCCACCACACTAGTGCTTCAGGCACACTGATCTGAACTGTTTTATTCACAAGACTTCTGATACCAAATGTCTGGGTTTTTTTCCCTCACACTAACCAATTTTCAAGTCTCTAGGCCCCAATGGGTGTTGAACAATTCAACTCAATTCTGACAGTGTCTACTTGGAGTCAGTGTCAGATCCCACAGGTTAAGGACTCAGTCCCGTAAGATGGCCCCCGGTTTGGATGCCAGCCGCAAGCTTCAGGTTGTCACTAGCACTTCTGACTGACCAGCTATATATTGGGAGGTTTCCACAAACCCCTCCTCAGTTTCTATAATTTGCCAGAATGGCTCCCAGAACTCAGTTAAGCACTTTACTTAATGTAACTGGTTTATTTTAAAGGGCATAGCTGAGGAACATCCAAATGGAGGAAGTGCTTTCGGAAAAGAATGGGCGAAGCGGTAAAGACTCTCCATGGCTTTTTGGGATCTGCAACCTCTCAGCACCCCAATGTGCTCACCGACACAGATGCTCTCCAACCCCCTTTACAGGCTTTAATGGAGGTTTAATTTCATAGGCATCCTTGATTAGTTCATTGGCCATTAATCACTAACTCAACCTCCACCCCCTTTCCTCTGCCCAGAGGTTGGGTGGTGGAGCTTAAAGTGCTATAATTCCAACCATGCCTAGGGCTTGCTGGTGTCCAGTCTCCATCCGGCGTCTATCCAGGGTGCTCCAGCCACCACTAACTTATTGGCACACCAAAGACACAGAACTCTGGAGATTCTAAGGACTTTAGGAGCTGTATGCCAGGAACTGGAGACAAAACCCATATATATATATACATATTTTTTTTTATCACAAGTGGTTAGTGAGGACACTTTCTCGAATCCCTAATCTACTTCTAGACTTTCACTTTCCCACTTCTTGCACTTTTGTATAGGCCTAATTCCTCCAATAATAACTTGCATAAAGAAAGAAAAACAGCATATGAAGAAATACACAGAAACAAAATAATAGTAGATTTCAGTTCTCCTTTTTCATTTCATGAAAGATCAAATGAATAAAAAACATAAACAAATGATTTAAGCAATATGGTTTAAAAATAAGATATAATAGATATATAGTTACCCTCTGTAGACTAACAGCTGAGATTAAACATTTTTCAGATGACCCATTGAACATTCTCAAAAAAATCACTAGGAAAGCATTAATATGTTCTCAAACATGGAAATAATGCCAATAATACTGTCTGATCCCAAAAGGGTAAAACTAAAGTCAATATAAAAGCCAGAAAATCCATTTATTTTACTACCTGGAAAGTAAATAACAACAAAAGCAAAACTACCACAATATGTTAAAAACAACCACTAAGTTAAGGTATAAATAATGGATACCAAAAATATGTAGAATGTCTACAAAAATGGCAACAAGGAACAAAAAAAGTTAAAATTTTAAAAATCTAGATAAAGCCAGGCTGATAGATAATGCTAAATAATTAGTTCAAGATATTGTTTTTCATTCATTGGACTTCAATCGGTCAGAAAAATTAATAAACAGTATTTTCATGAACGTATTCGGAAAAAGCCACTCTCTTCACTGATTGGAGCGTACATCGGTGCAAATTCTCTGTTGGATAATTTGGCACTATCTCTCTAAAAATAACAAGTTTTCATATGTTTTGATTCAGCAATAACACTTCTAGAAATTTCTTAAACATGTATTCAAACATTTGCAAAATGTCAGGTATGCAAAGTTATTTACTGCAACATTGTTTTTAATGGCAGTGATTAGTCACAGTCTAAATGTCTATTAGTGGAAGATTGGCTGAAGAAATTATGATACACCCACACAATTTAATACTGTGCATCTTCAAAAGGAATGAAGTGTTTTATGCACTGATCTGAAGAGATCAGTAAGATTTATTGCTAAGTGGAAAAGCAAGGTGCAGAACAGTGCATTTGTATGCTACTAGGTGTGTATTAAAAAGGAGGGAGGATGTCTTTATATCTTTCTATATGTGTAGAGCAGCTCTGAAGGACACACAGCAACCTGAAAAGTGGTTGGTCCCAGGGAGGGGACTTGGTTTTCTAAGGGACAAGATGTAGGAAACTTTGACTACATATGATTACGCACATTTCTAACTGTGTACCATGTAAATGTATTAATTACTCAAAAACAAATAAAAACAAGGACAACAGCAACCCGACTACCAGCTACCAAAGTTGTCAGCATGATACGCTCCTATGCTGTTTTGAATGGGAAAGTAATGGAGTGGAACCAGTGCTGGGCCAGGGGAATTGTGTGTAACTTCTAAAGCTTCTCTTATTTATATCAACTATCAGAGTCCACTCATGGTAATGCGTTCTGCATGTGTTCAAGGTGGGGTGGGAGGAGAAAACAGAATTATAGGAAAGTGCTGTACTTTGCCATACATGTGACACTATACCATACAGCACTAAAAAATGCTCATTGGATTTGACAGTCGGGAAATCATTAGCAAGCTTATCTGAAAACAAAAACAAACACAAAACAACACAAAAAAATATTTTCATAAATGGGGGACATTAGGCAGAATATGGAGTGTTAAGGGAGGGCATTCAGTATTGCCCAGACTATCAGCACTCTATCTATTTGGTGTCTAGAATACACATGTGTCTACATGTTCAAGAGTGAGTGAAAATTCAAAAAATAGAGGGGAAAAAATCTCTCAGTGATGCTTACTGGTATTTATGGACAAATAATACATCAATAATTTACCTCAAAATAATGTAGAGAATAGAAAGTTGGTGAGGTATGGAGTTGATGATGGATATGCGTGATACATACATGGAGTTTAGGATGCTTTTATTTTTTCCTTCAAAAATGAAAGAAAAATGAAGATTGTAAATGTTGATCACTTGGTCAAAAGGTTTGGTTGTATAGGAAAGTTGAGAAATGAGGTAGTATTTAGAGGAGGATACAAGTCAAAAGAGGTTAGGAGAGAAATACATACATAATCTGTATATAATATAGATTTATATGTGTATACATACACATACTATAGAAATATATAATTTATATAGTACATCTATTATGATTAACTATATTTTGGTAACATATATAATGCTTAAATTATATATAATATATAATCTATATATAAATATAGAATCATGTAATATATATATTTATACGATATAAATATGTTTATATAGAGTATATCTATTATTATTAACTATTTTAATAACATATATAGTGGTTAAGTTATATATAATATACAGTCATGCCTCACTTAACTGAGATCTGTTCTAAGAAGTGTGTCATTAGGTGACTTTGTAATTGTTTGAACATCAGTGTGTCCTTACATACATCTAGACAATATAGCCTACTACAGACCTAGGCTTTATGGTACAGCTTATTGCTTCTAGGCTACAAACCTATACACCATGTTGCTGTACTGAATACTGTAGGCAATTGTAACACAATGGCATTTGTGTATTTTAACATAGCTAACTATGGAAAAGGTATAGTAACAATAGAGCATAAAATAAAAAACGGTACACTTGTATTGGGCATTTAGCATGAATGGAGTTTGTGGGACTAGAAGCTGCTCTGGGTGACTCTGTGAGTGATGGGAGAGTGAACGTGAAGGCCTAGGACATCACTCTACACTGCTGTAGGCTTTGTAAACACTGTACACTTAGCCTTCACTACACTTATTTTAAAAAATTATTCTTCAATCATAAATTAGCTGTAGCTTCCTGTAACATGTTTATACAATTTTTAATTTTATTTCACTTTTTGACTCTTTTGTAATGACACTGAGCTTAAAACACACATTGCCCAACTGTACAAAATATTTTAATTCTTATTTAAGAATTAAATATTAAGAATTAAGAATTCTTACTTAAGAATTAAAATATTGAATTCTTATTTAAATTCTTATTTTGTAAGACTTTTTTTCTATTTTTAACTAAATGTTATTTTTTTTTAACTTTTAAAACACACTTGTTATAAACTAAGATACAAACACAAACATAGTAGCCCACGCCTACACTGGGTTAAGATCATCAGGATGTCATCAGGCAGCAAGAATTTTTCAGCTCTGTTATAATCTTGTAGAAACACCGTTGTATACGTGGTCCATTCGCTGAAATGTTGTGATATGATGTGATGCATGACTGAACTATGTTTAGATATTCGAGTATTTCAGATGAAAGACACTTGAAAATTTTTTATACGTGGATAAATGAGCCACACATAAGAAGAGCTAACATTTATTGTGTACTTTGCATGTACTAACCACTGTCTTAAGTGCTTCACCTGATTCAGCTCATTTATCCTCCCCACATCCCTGGGAGGCAGGCAATATTTTTAATCCCACATCATAGATATAGACCAAAGCTCAGGCCAGATGCCCACACAGGAATGGGAGGTGGGTTCACAAACGCAGATGGAGAAACCAGTTTCCCCGGGAGGAGGAGACTCCTTTATTGGAACTGGAGCACGGGGCTTATTTGAATTTATGTGATGAGGGTGGAGAGAATGGCAGAAAATAGTTAGCCTTCTCATTGCTTCCAGGTCCGCCTCTGTGACTTCTGTTGGTGTTACCATTTCTCTACAGCAGAAGCGTAAACTGAGCTCCAAAGAGATTGAGTGACTTGCCTGAAGTGAGGCTACAAAGCCAATGAACGGGCAGAGTGGGATGAAAAGCCTGGTCACTGAACTTCTGACACTGTGTTTCTTTCCTCTGCAAAATCGGCCAGATAATTATCCCCTGAGGATGATTTACATGTCTTTATTTTATTATTCAGCAATTTTAGCTGGTACTTTCTTCATTGATTTCATTTAGAGGTTTACTCACCATTACTCTTTTCTTTCTTTGAAAAGTGGCCCCAGGGACTTGGATTAGTTCCTGTGCCAGTGGCATTGCTTTTCATATTTGCAAAGGACAATGCAAAGGTCGCTTTAAAAAATAACAATGTATTTACTTCCTTAATATTTAATTCTGGTTCAGGGGATGGTGGAGGGAATCTGGAAGCCTCAGCATTTAGGAGTTCAGCTTATGGGGAGGTCATAGAGCCACACTTGCAGTGGTTCCTAGCAGATGTGTGGGCAAATGTCTCTGGAGCTGGTTGTGGACAGTCAGTGATATGCTGTCAGAAACCCCACCAGCCTGTGTGAGAGGCAAGTCAGGCGCCAGGAAGCTACGGCTGGTGTGAGACAGAACTACTGATCCACATTAAGAAGAGTGAATGTCTGATAAAATCAGCCTTTTCTATTTGGAGAAATGCCTGAAATAAGTGATCAGTGTGGAATGGCCATTTAGGTACCCCAGGTTGTTAACATTGAATTGCAGTTTCTGTCTTAGTCCAAATGTCAAGAGCATATTGGCACAGTCTCCACACATTCTGCTGCATGTGCTGATTAGGGCTGAAGTGAGTGAATAGCTCAAATAAATACCTTTTCAACTTAACTTGCGGATGTTTTTTATAAGCAGGGAAATGCCTTATGTGAACTTGCTCTTTACTCCCTACCTCTGGGCTGAGTCATGTGTTTAAAGGAGGCCTCCATGGATGTTTGGGATTCGTGATGCAAATTCCTAAACCACCTTCAAATACGCCTGCCTTGTCTGGTTGCACCATCCCTTCCCTATTCTTGCCTAGGATTCTTTTGCCTCTTTCCAGTTTTGTTCCTCTAGGTTAATGTAAGTGAGCACCTCATTAGAGGTCAACAGTAGCCAGACAAGGAAGGATTCGTATTAACGAGTGTGGGATCTGAAATCAGACAGGGCTTGAGTCTGAGATCTTCTACTTAGTGGGTAGAAGACAAATTTGCACAAATTATTTAATTTATCTTAGCTTTTTCATCTAAAAATGATGATGGTATATGTTGTTATAAGAAATATATTATATAGTAAATCACTTAAAGCCATGTATGTCTTACATAAGTGATAAAAAAAGTCACCTATAATTATTTTCATGTTCCTGAGCAACATGATTATTGTGACTCTTCCAAGCATTCCCGTATCTCCTCAATACCTGTTGTGATCAAGGGTTGGCCAAGTTCTATGGGTCCTTCCACTTTCCAGATAAACCATGGGTGATCAGAAGTGAGTGTTTAACACATTCCCAAAACTGATGCTTTATTCTCTTTTTCAGCTGCATTGATTCAAGAATCATGAATCAAGAATTGGGAATCTTGATTGTCGATTTTTCTGCTCAGTTTCCCAAACATCAACTTTATCTAATTCTTTTCTTTTTTCTTTCTGAGACAGAGTCTCACTTTGTTGCCCAGGCTAGAGTACAGTGGTGTGCAACCTCCAGCTCCTGGGTTCAAATGATTCTAGTGCCTCAGCCTCCCCAGTAGCTGGGATTACAGGCACGTGCCACCATGCCTGGCTAATTTCTGTATTTTTGTAGAGATGGAGCTTTGCTATGTTGGCCAGGCTGGTCTCAAACTCCTGGCCTTAAGTGATCCACCTGCCTCGACCTCCCAAAGTTCTGGAATTACAGGCATGAGCCACTGTGCTCAGCCAACTTTGTTTTATTCCCTTTCTTTTTTTTTTTTTTTTTGAGACAGAGTCTTGCTCTGTCACCCTGGCTGGAGTGCAGGGGCGCAATCTTGGCTCACTGCAAGCTCCGCCTCCTGGGTTCACACCATTCTCCTGCCTCAGCTTCCCGAGTAGCTGGGATTATAGGTGCCCGCCACCATGCCCAGCTAATTGCTTGTATTTTTAGTAGAGTCGGGGTTTCACCGTGTTAGCCAGGATGGTCTCAATCTCCCGACCTCGTGATCCGACCGCCTCGGCCTCCCAAAGTGCTGAGATTACAGGCGTGAGCCACTGTGCCTGGCCTATTTTATTCTTAAGGAGACAGTTAGTGTGATACAGAATACAGACTTAGAAAAAAAAGTTCCAGACTCTGAACAATGCTAGATTTGAATGCTGAATTGAACACTTTCTTATTATACTTACTAGTTATTATATGCAATTTTAAATATATTACTTTATTTTTCTTAGCTCATATTTTTTCACAAGCAAAGTAGGTTTGTGATATAGTTTGGATATTTGTCCTCGCCCAAATGCCATGTTGAATTGTAGTCCTCAGTGTTGGAGGTAAAGCCTAGTGGGAAGAGTCTGAGTCACAGGGGTGAACCCTCATGAGCAGTTTAGCACCATCCTCTAGGTGCTGTCCCTGAGACAGTGACTTAGCCTGTGGTCTGGTTGTTTAAAAATGTGTGGCCCCTCCGCCCCTCTTATCCCTGCTTTTGCCATGTGAAGTGCCTGCTCCTGCTTTTCCTTCCACCATGATTGGAAGCTTCCTAACGCTTCCCCAAAGCAGAAGCTGTTATGCTTTCTGTACAGGCTGCATAACTGTGAGAAAATTAAACTTCTTTTCTTATAAATTACCCAATCTCAGTTATTTCTTTATAGCAATGCAAAAACGACCTGATACAGTGATATGGTTTGCATCTGTGTCCCCACCTAATTTCATGTCAAACTGTCATCTCCAGTGCTAGAAGTGGGCTTTGTGGGAAGTGATTGGATCAGGTGGATGGAGGTCTCATGAATGATCAGGTGGATGGAGGTCTCACTACCCAAATGGATGGTGCTGTTCTTGTAATAGAGTTTTCATGAGATCTGGTTGTTTAAAAGTGTGTGGCACCCCCTGTCCCCCACCTTGTTCCCTAGGTCCTGTTCCTGCCACGTAAACTTCCTGCCCCTCTTCTGCCTTCCTCCATGAGTAAAAGCTCCCTCCCTTAGGTCTCCCTGGAAGCAGATGCTGCCATTCTTCCTATACAGCCTGCAGAACCGTGAGCCAATCAAACCTCTTTTCTTCATACATTGCCCAGTTTCAGATATTTCTTTATGGCAATGTGAGAATGAACTAGTACATACGGCTCGATAATCTCAAACTCATAGGTTATACTGAGATTAGAACTGGATTCAAGGTGCCATACCCAGGGTCTGATACATAATTCCAACTGTCGCTTTTTGACACAGCCTGTGTAGGTGCTGTGCTGGACAATAGGGTACACATGAATATGACAGATTTTGCCCTCGGGATTTCACTACTTGGTGAATGTTAGATACACAAACGTAGGTAGTTATTATAGTCAGTAAATATGAAGACAGATGTAAGCCCTTCCTGCTCTAGAGACCCACAGGAGTGGTATTTCACCTAAGCTGTGTGCTGCACGGAGTCTTCCTGGATATGGGAAGAGTTGAATCGAGGCTGAAAGAGCTGTGTAGGTGCAGAGAGCATGAAGGACATTCAAGATCGGAGAAGAGTGTAAGTGAAACCCTGAAATTGAAGGGTGCAGAGGAACAATGAACCCATCAATATCACTGGAGCTTACAGTGTGAGGACGGATGTATGGGGCATGAGTCTGAAGAAATAGGCAGATCTTGAGTTATGAAGGTCCTTGAGCACTGCACAAAGGAGCTTGGGCTTAATTTATAACAATAGGGAGACATTGACAGTAACAGGAATTAGTCAGTAAATGGTGGATGTTAGTATGATTATTGTTATTGCTGTTGACCAGGCAGTTGGTGCAGTGTCTTCAGGCTGGTAACTGATGCTGCGTGCACAGGATCAATTTCCTCATGGATCTGATATCTCTGCAGTGAAGTTCCTGACACTTTATCCCCCTTTTAATGTTTCCCAGAGGAACAAAGTCAGACTGCTTGAAGCTCTAAGCCAGTTCTCAAGCTGGCATCTTATCAGCTGTTTGTTTTTTTTCTTAATGCCAGACACAGAGAGTACGGCTCAGGCTCTGGTGGGCTTGCCTGGAGATAGAACCCAAATCTAACACCAGTTGTACCCCTGGAATTTTTTTTAACCTGTGCCTCAGTTTCCTCATCTGTAAAATGGGGGAAATGATGGGACACTGCTTCTTAGGGTTGTCTTCAGGATTATGATTTACTACATGCAATATCATTAGAACCATCTCTAGCCCATAGTACATATTCAGTACAGCCATTAGCTGTTAATGTCCTAAGTTGTGTTGATCCTTCTACCCCCACTGCGAGTACAGTTCACCCTTGAACAACACAGGTCAGAACTGCATGGATCTACTTATACCCAGATTTTCTTCCACTTCTCCCACCCCTGCATATCAAGACCAATTATCCCCTCTTCCTTCTCAGCCTACTCAGCATGAAAACAATAAGGATGAGAACATTTATGATGCCCTACTTCCAGTTAATAAATAGTAAATACATTTTGTCTTCCCTTTGACTTTCTTAGTACCATTTTCTTTAGTGTAACCTACTTTATTGTAAGAATAAAGCAAATAATATGTATAACACAAATATGTGTTAATCAACTGTTTATGTGATCACTGAGGCTTCTGGTCAATAATAGGCTATTATTAATAGTAGTTAAGTTTCTCTGGAGTCAAAAGGATTTTTTTGTTTTTTACTTTTTGAGATGGAGTCTTGCTCTGTTGCCCAGGCTGGAATGCAGTGGCGCGATCTCAGTTCACTGCAAACTCTGCCTCCCGGGTTCACACCATTCTCCTGCCTCAGCCTCCCAAGTAGCTGGGACTACAGGCACCCACCACCACGCCCGGATAATTTTTTGTATTTTAGCAGAGACGGGTTTCACTGTGTTAGCCAGGATGGTCTCGATCTCCTGACCTCATGATCTACCCACCTTGGCCTCCCAAAGTGCTGGGATTACAGGTGTGAGCCACTGCGCCCGGCAGGGAGTCAAAAGTTATGTGTGAATTTTTGACTGAGTTGGGGCAGTCCCCCAAACCCAGCGATGTCCAAGAGTCAACTGTATGTGCTTCAGAGGCTGTCTTTACTGTTCTTCAAGTAGAGCATAGAGAAACAATGACAAAAGGCCAGCTCATTCCTGCAAGGTGGTACATTCTAAGGACCACACAGGCTCTGGGGTGCCAGCACATCCTTACAGTGGGACTTGGTTCTAAGGTGAGAGTGGCAAGGGGAATGGGTGAGGAGATTTGTCTTAATTTGTACTTTCAGAACATGCATACTGTCTCACTTTTGCATTTATTTGGCTGTTAATATGATAAAAACTTCCTGATGTCATCAAAGTGTATGGAGGTTGAGAGGATGATTAGAAAGCACCATCTTTGTGGTGGGGTTGGAATTGGGGTAGGACAGTGTGACAGAGCTTTAGAATGTGGACTTTAGAATCAGAACGGCTGTGTCAGGATCCCACCCAAAACCTTCATTAGTTTGGCAGTCCCTGGGCACATCAGGTCACCTCTACATGTCTCATCTGAAAAATAAGAATGCTTAAAATATTTTTCTCATAGGGATATGGTAAGAATTTGAGGAAATAATATATATAAGCTTGCTTTCCAAGCTCTAAAAGAACACCAAAATTCTAGTTATTGTTAGGAATGGGTCATGTTTGGATGGCAGATGAGTAGATAGTCCAGTCCAATAAATAAAGTAGTACATTCAAAGATTTGGGGCCAGTCCGGGTGGCTCACGTCTGTAATCCTAGCACTTTGGGAGGTTGAGGTGGGTAGATTGCCTGAGCTCAGGGGTTCGAGACTAGTCCAGGCAACATGGTGAAACCCCGTCATTACTAAAATGCCAAAACTTAGCTGGGTATGGCAGCCTGTGCCTGCAGTCCCAGCTACTTGGGAGGTGGAGGCAGGAGAATTGCTAGAACCCGGGAGATGGAGGTTGCAGTGAGCCAAGATCATGCCACTGCACTCTAGCCTGGGTGACAGAGCAAGACTCTGTCTCTAAAATAAATACATAAATAATAATAAAACAAGAAGCTTCTCTGGGGCACAGAGAGGAAAGCAATTTTCCCAGAGCTAGGGAATACAGTTCCCCAAATAGTTCGTTGGAATAAATATGATATGCCTCCTAT
The DNA here is from genome assembly GCF_000951035.1 of Colobus angolensis palliatus. Taxonomy (NCBI): domain Eukaryota; kingdom Metazoa; phylum Chordata; class Mammalia; order Primates; family Cercopithecidae; genus Colobus; species Colobus angolensis. The sequence goes on along the minus strand of NW_012115155.1, from coordinate 6,351,772 downwards.
CTGTGAAGAGCGTCCAGGCTATTTTGGGAGCTAGACATGTGAAGGCCATGTGAGGGAGTTTGTGTCATGGAGTATGAAGGAAATGCATTTAGAAATGAATGTCTAGTCCCCTAAAGAATGGATACTAAGTTGCCAGCAATTGAGTTGATTAAATCGGCAAGAAGGAACTATTGAAAATTTTTGCATGAGAGTGATGAAATAAAGTGTATTTTTTCATGCACACCTCTTGCCCAAAGGGATTTCTCTATAATCCTTTCAGCAGGGCCCCCATATGTTCCTATAAATGAGTTTTGATAAATAGATACAAAATATGAAAAAAATTCAGGCTAATAGAATAGGTTATTCATCTAAGCACAAGTGAGAACTAACGACAAATAGAGAATGTTGAGTTACTTACAGGGCAAGGATACTGGAACCTTAGGAGCCACATGACGCAATAGTGGGGTGTAATTACTTCACGTTTGTGTATGTCAAGGAAAATAAGAAAACATTAGAATAACTTTTGAGAGCAGCATGGGAAAGAATGTTCAGGGACCCACCTTGAAAAATCTTTAAGAGCAGTTTGAAGACAAACTTAGTTTTGAATCTCTGCTCTGCAATCTACTCACTATGCAATGTTGAGCGATTTACTATTTTTCTATCTAAGCCTCAACTTATTCATCTAGAAAATGGGGCTAAGGATGTTTATTTCATAAGGTTGTTAAAGATTAACTGAAGATTAAAATAAAGAATGAAAATGATTATATTATGCATTCAATAAATGTTGGCTGACACAAACCAAAAATTCAGAATAGAAGAAAAAAAAAGGTGCGTATTAAAATTTTAAAAATCAAGACAATTTAGAAGAACTAAGCTTAGAAATATGACACTGACCTCCATGGGAGGCAAGAGAAGAGAGACTCATTCATCACTTTTTCAGAAACAATGTACCAAGTGTCAAACAGGCTTCAGGCACTCTCCTGTGGAAGCAGGGATAGTAGGGTTAGCTTCCAACCTTCCAAGGAGCTCAAGGGAAAGGGAAAGAGCCAGATAAGGAAATTGGCAATTGAAGTGCATTTTTTTTTTTTTTTTTTTTTTTTACTTTAAGTTCTGGGATACATGTGCAGAATGTGCAGGTTTGTTACACAGGTATACATGTGCCATGGTGGTTTGCTGCACCCATCAACCCATCATCTAGCTTTTAAGACCCGCATGCATTAGATATTTGTCCTAATGCTCTCCCTCCCCTAGCCCGTCACCCCCGGTGTGTGATGTTTCCCTCCTTGTGTCCGTGTGTTCTCATTGTTCAACTCTCACTTATGAGTGAGAACATGTGGCGTTTGGTTTTCTGTTCCTGTGTTAGTTTGCTGAGAATGATGGTTTCCAGCTTCATCTGTGTCCCTGCAAAGGACATGAACTCATTCTTCTCTATGGCTGCATGTTATTCCATGGTGTATGTGTGCCACATGTTCTTCATTCAATCTATCATTGATGGGCATTTGGGGTGGTTCCAAGTCTTTGCTATTGTACTAGTGCTGCAATAAGCATAAGTGTGCATGTGTCTTACTCAAAGGACTACAAATTATTCTACTATAAAGACATATGCAATGTAGCTTTTTAAAGGTAAGATCCTACAGGAGCACTGAGGGCAGCAGTGCCCTCCATGGTGGATTCTTCCTGTGGCTCTCAGTGTATTGATTTTCCTTCTACTGTTCTGTAGTCTCACACTGACCCCTGGCAAAACAGTCATCTCTTATCAGTGAGCAGCACCAATCTGGAGAGAGGTGCCTTCAGAGCTGGTGCCCATCTCACCCCAAAACTCATCCCTCTGGGGCTGTGCATGCCTCCAGCCAGGAAATCTTTAGCCCCCACACCAACTGCTGTTGTGCCTTTAGCAATTTAGAAAAAAAAAAAGTGCCCCTTTCTCAACATATTTTGCCTCTATATAGAAGTGTTTTTATTATGTATATATTGATTAAAACAAAATAAACAAACATGAAACTTTGAGTCTATCTACAAAGAACATGGTTGCTATAAATGTATTAGACAAATCTATGACATTTGCAACGTGAGTGATGGCCTCTCAGTCCAGAGACCCTTATGCAGTTCACCTGACAGCACCATATCAATAGCCCTGACAAATACTACTATTCTTATTTTCAGATGAAGAAAATGGAGTTCAGGTAGATCAACAGAATTGCTCCAAATCATATGATTTTGGGAAAAGAGCAGAAATTAAATGCACATAGAACAGATTTCAAAGTTCCTCCTATTTCTGCACTCTGAAATGCTGATTACTGCAAGTTAGAAAGTGTTATTTACTTTCTGCCCTTTGCTGAAAAGAAAAAACAATTTGAGTTTGCATGTTTAGACCATCCCCTTTATTCACATATCAACCTTCTTTGATATATTGTGCTAAAGCACTTTCAATTCATTAGGCATTCCCTCTCTTTAGTCTGTTTTTCAAAACTCATTATTCAACATTTATCTACACAAACTGTATTTGCCATCCATTAGCTCTCTATTAGCCTGAGGTGCCCAAATGAGCAAATTTCTCCTCCATCAGAATGCATTGTGCCTCATTATTTGTTGTTTTCTCATAATTTAGTAGCATCTGCAAATTTCCAAACTTGGCTTTAAACACTGAGGCTGTGATATCATTAATACAAATCATGAAAGATAATACTGGGTTGAAATAAGCATTTTTATTTTCACCTCTATCAAGCTGACATGCAAATGCAATGCTATTATTATTGTTGTCCATATTCCATGACTATTTGCTCTATCTTATACCCAAGTATGGAGATTAGAGACAGTGAATAAATAAGTTCAAGGTAGAGATTTGCAAGATGAAATATCAGCTGTGGCTTTGTTGGGCTTTACCTTAACAACATCAAATGTGCTTTATTTTTTAATATGACCATGAGTGCCCATTCCTCCTTAGAAAAATAAGATCCCATCATCTCATACATAAACTTGAAACATCTAGTGTCTAATCATTCATATTCAGGCATTTACCAAGAATCACTAAGCATTCATCTAATACCAAATCAGTTCTGAGTTGTCTGTACTTTAACAATCATCACTCCTCCGAAATGCAAGTAAAGAATCTACAGACAGCAATCATAATAGTAACTGTTCATTGAATTGATCATGAGCCAGTCTCTTCTACAGGCTTTATATATATTTACTATTCCTCACTACCAGCTCTCAGGTAGCTATTCTTAGTTCCCATTTCACAGACGAGGACATGGAGGATAAGAAAGGACAAAGGACTTGCCAATTTCACATTGCGAGAATGTACCAGAATAAGATTCCAACACAGGTTTTCGGCTCCATAGGCCATGGTCTAGCCAATAAACAGTGCAGTCTGATTATAATAATTATGAGATATAAACCCTGAACATGGTTTTATACCATGCACTGTTGACATAGAGCCCCTGGAGAAATGTCTACTGGTTCTTAAAATCACAAAATATGTGCTCCAACAAACAACTGATTCATTTTAAATGTGTAAACACTGAGTTTTGTGACTAACCATGAACTTCTCTTTGTTATAGGCATCAGGAAGCCAGAGGCAAAGTTCAATACTTACTGCTAATATTTCTGTTAGCATTATTATTTCCCTGTTTTATTGTTTGTACCATGTGATTTTTATTATTTATTTATTATTGTGAAATATTTGTACGTTTTTACACCACCTCAAACAATCTTTGGACTTAGTGAAAATTACATTAAAGAGCAAGAGACAAACATAGATACAGAGATGAGGAGACAAACCTTGGTACCTCAATCTCCATGGCCTTTCAAATGGCCCGTTTTGGAATTTAAATAGGTAAAACTACTTCCTACAATTGGCAAGTGTCTGAGAAATTGAACTATGGCAAGCAGAAAAATGTTGTTGAGGAAACCTGAAGTCTAGCCCAGCTCCACCACTCTCTAGACTTGGTGACACCTGGGTGCCTCACTACGTTCTTCTGTCTTTTTGTCACCTCATCTATACAATGAAAGTGCTAAAGTACTTCAGGGTTGGCAAATTTTGATCCAAATTTGGTTCATGGACTATAATATTTGTACAGCCTGCAGGCTAAGAATGTTTGTTTACTCTTTTAAAGGTGGAGGAGGAAAAGCAGCAGCAACAACAGTAATGGGGATGATACGCAGTCTACAAAGTCTAAAATACTCACTCTCTGATCCTATACAAAGTTTGCCAACCCCTGGACTAGTTGATGGCTATCATCTTCTTAAGACCTCATTCTTCCCCACAGAACCGTAACTCTGGCTTTACTCTAATAGGCTATCCCAGATTTAAATCCCTTAACCTTTCTGTATCTCAGTTTATCCCCTTGTATAATGGGTATAATGTAAGATAACCTTGTAACAGGACAGTTATAAAGCCCAGAAAGAGACTGTAGAGTTAAAGGAAAAAGGAGGGGTACTCAGAAAGTATAGTATGATAAAAAGATAGGGGGCACCAGAAGTGATGTGGGGAATTACCATTCTTCTAAGTTCAAAAGGGCACCAGCCCAGATCGACACAAAGAAAGCACAGAAGCTGAGGACATGTCATATGCAAAGCAGAAGGGTCCACATTCTCCAGAAATTTCAGGTAATGTGTATTTGACCTACTTTGGGTTTTCAATTCAGCCAGCTGGCTCAGCAGAAGCCATCTGCACTATCACAGGCACCGGCAGCTCCTAGCTGTTTTTACCTAAGAATCTCAGGGCACAGAGCTTGTTATCTGATTTTGGAGATTGAGGACCTCTGACCTATTTCAGGGTCCAGATTAAATTTATTTCTATAAATGTGTGTGGAGTCTCTCCAGGAAAGCATTAGAGCTCCCAAGGTAAACTCAATCCTTCCAGTTACCTGTGATTTCTTTTCCCTTTGAAAAACACTGCCATTCACCCAGCAATATAAACTCACAGTTATTGGAAAGCTACTGTGGACTAGGTTCTTTATGTATCTTATTTCACTGAATTTGCCTGGCAACCCCATATTCATGACAGTGAAACTAAGGTTCAAAGTGGTAAAAACTAACAAGTGATGAGGTCACAACGGTAAGCTTCTCTGCCATGTGACTTAGCAGGTTCTAGCGATCACCCCAGCTTGAATTTTGCAAGTCATTTCTCTCTCCTTCTCTCACATCTGTCCATCACCCAAATCTGAGAAGCAGTCCCTCAGGGTACCAAGTACTCCTTTCTAATTGTAGTTCACTAAATTCAGGCCTGGACAAACTGCCCCGCCCCTAAATTGCTCTCTTTTACTGAAACCACACTTTTATAATGATCCATTCTTCTTCCTATTAGGTGCAATGTACACTCCCTACTCATTATTTCACCCTACCAGCCGAGGCCTCATTTGTTTCCCACTGTGTCTCTTTCCTGATCAGACTGGTCTGCTCTCCCTTGTTTGGGGAACTCTTTGTGACTCTTTCCAGGCCCTGCATTTTCTCTTCCTCATGCATCCAAAGGCTACACATCTTTAGTCTCCACACTTGCCCCAGGTGGATTTCTTCACTTCTGTCTCATTCTTACTCGTTTTCTTTTAATTTTGAAACACATTTATTAAACATTTACTAGTTATTTACCTCAGTGGGCTTAATGTATTGAACAGAGCACAGGTTTTCTTTCCAACTCCATTTGAATCCTACTTATTTCAGTTACTGTGCAGCATTAATCTAGTTATTCAGCTCCTCAAAGTCTCAGATTTCTAATAGGTAAAAATTGTGGCTAATAATATTGGTTTTAAAAAGTTTTCCTTTAAGATAACATAAAAGTTTCTCGTATCATGGCTAATACAATGGTAGACAATCAATACCTACTTCTTTCTTCTCTTTTTAAAGCTATCATTTGTGATTATGTAATATATCTCATGCAAGCCAGAGCTCAAATCCTATCATCTTATATTATTTATCATTATTTCTTCCATGAAAATAGTGTGTTCAAATATAAGGTAAGCAACATAAAAGAAGGAAGCATATGTTTTGTTTCTTCTTTAGTTACTTTAGCCTTGAGGATCCTATAAAACATACAAGAGCTAATCAATAAATACTTGGTATTGATTAGAGTCTCATAGATAATGAGAAAAATCAATAGTCTTATCTTCAACTGCAGCTAAAGTAATCAATATAATCCCATGAAAATATTTGCCCTCAGGAAGTGGTTTGCAAGTTTTATTTATTCCTATTTTTATTAAAGAAAAGCAATATCCTCCCCCAAAGTAATTGATTCTTTTTCTATTTTGAGAAAGGTCAGAAAAAATAGAACATTCTGAAACTGATTAATTTGTTTAATTTTATAATCATCCTAAATTCTTTTTCAAAGTAGACCATATGCCTTTGCTAAATAAAGGATTATTCAATCAGAACTTACTTTCTCACGTGCAGGATACTTTTCTGATTTTCCTCATCCATACATTCACTCAATAATTGAGGTTCTATGACACAGTGGTCAATTCTGGTGCCGGGAATGTAAAGATGGAAAGATTCAGTGCTTTCCCACTCCCTGGGAGAAAGACAGACTAAGAGAGAAGCCATCGCAGCATTAGGTGATGATCATAATGACATATGTGCACTCTTAGCTGTGAAGTGCTTCATATCCCAAAGGCTGAGATTTGAAGCATGTGTATGAAAGGGCTTGGACAGCTGGGATAATAGTGAGGCCAGGGAATTCCAGTCATCCGTTGCCCTTGTAAACACTCTGTTCTCACTTCAGAGCTATGATCAGCTGAGATGTGTTCAATCCAACGATAAATAAGTCTTTTTGGCCGGGCGCGGTGGCTCAAGCCTGTAATCCCAGCACTTTGGGAGGCCGAGACGGGCGGATCACGAGGTCAGGAGATCGAGACCATCCTGGCTAACGCGGTGAAACCCCGTCTCTACTAAAAATACAAAAAACTAGCCAGGTGAGGTGGCGGGCGCCTGTAGTCCCAGCTACTCGGAAGGTTGAGGCAGGAGAATGGCGTGAACCCGGGAGGCGGAGCTTGCAGTGAGCTGAGATCCGGCCACTGCACTCCAGCCTGGGCGGGCGACAGAGCCAGACTCCATCTCAAAAAAAAAAAAAAAAAAAAAAAAGTCATTTTATGGTAGCAGAAAATGCAGTATACAGCAAGATCTGAACTGGGAGATTTATATTCTGAGTTCAAATCATTACCTTTTGGTGTAAATCAAATAACCTTTATCTAATTCTTAAATTCTGTAATTTTGATAAATAATTTCTCCTATAAGTAACCTCACACAAGTATTCTAACATTTGAGAATTATTTTCTTAAGTGTTAGAATGCTTTGTAAAGCTTTTTCTACCTTGAAAGTATTAGAGAAATTAATGGATGGAGAGTACAAAACATAATGGAGCTGGTAAGTGAGTCACATGTGGGCTCAAAATTCCAGCTCCTTTTCCATCTGTGTGAGCTGAGGCAAATTTCCTAACCTTCCTGTGACCCAAGTACCTCATTTGTACAACTGGAAAAACACAAAGAGAGTAGTAAAAATTTGAAATGAGATGCTGCAAGTCAAACGCCCAGTGCAGAGTAGTCCAACAAAATATTTTTCTCCTTTCATACTTAAAAAAAAAAATAGGTGGGGTCTTCAGCCTTTGAGAAGGTGGAGAAAATAGACTTTTCCCTCTTTAGTCCAGTAATTACAATGGAGAATCCTGGACATTCTAATAAAAATAAGCATATGAAGACTGCAAATTGTGGAGAACAAAGCTGATTGTCTAGGAAATTGGAGGAAGGACACAGTGGTGCATGCCCTGAGTTTTATTTTTCCCTCAATTATCTCTGAATTGATGAAGCTAGAATCTGGAATTACAAATGAGGTAGATGAAAAGTGCCCCCAAACAAGCCTGTTCTCTCTAGGAGGTTGGCCAGGAAAATAGCAACCTAACAAGTCAGAAAACTTAAAAATAACTACTGTGACTGGTTAAACACCCAGAAAATACTGTGACCCTATCCTTACCCATGCAAAGGCCGAGTGGGGAACCTACACTTCCACGTCCATGAGATTATCAAGATGCACTTGAGTGGTGTCAAATAAAGCCAAATAGGGAGCCAGGACTTTGAACTCACTGGCAGCAATATGCTTCCTACCGACAGTTCCAGGGCAGACTCCATGGAGAGCCAGAATTCTCACCCCTGCTTGGCAGTAATGAGGAATCCACCAGTCAGGTACCAATGGAGACTGAATAGGATGCATAGATTTTTATACACACAAGACAATTTTGAATTTTACTTCCCACTTTGACTGCTAGCAGTGAAAAAAAAAAAAAAAAGCCAGTTAAAACAGAAGGTTTGAATAAATTTAATGATCTCATAACACAATATGAAAATATCCAAGTTTGAATTCAAAATTACTCATCATATTAAGAATCTAAGATCTTAAATAGTATGACAAAAACAATAAATGCATACATCAAAATGAAAGAGAATGAGCTGACAAAAATGTAAAAACAACCATGATAAAATGCTTCAATAATCAATTATGAACACACCAGAAACAAATGAAAAACTGGAAAGCCTCACCAGAGAAATAGTATCAGCAAATAAATAGAGGATAAAAAGATCAGATGAAAATATTAAAACTAAAAAAACAGAACTGTAATAAAATCCTCAGGGGATAGGCTTGATATTCTTAATAGCAGAAAAGGAGATAGAGAAAAGAATCAGCAAACTAGAAGATTAAACAATAAAACATATCCAATCTGAAAAACAGAAAGCAATCTGAAGAATAATTAATAGAATTTCAGTGACCAGGGGTCAAGAACAAGTTTTAAAATTTGTGTCATCCCAGTTCCAGAAGAAAGAGGGTGCAGCTAAAATAACTTGAATAATGGCTGAAAATTTCCCACATTCAATGGAAGACATACACCTGCAGATTCAAGGAGCTGAGGAAACCAAAGATAGGATCTACCCTAATGAATCCATACCAAGACCCATCATAATTAAACTTTGAAAAACGAAGAAAAACATCTTGAAAGCCACCTGAGGAAAATGGCATCTTACCCATAATGAAAACAAAACAAAACAAATCAAGTGAAAATAGGTTTCCCATCAGAAACCATGGAGTCCAGAATAAAGGGAGCACAATACTTTTAGTGTGGTTAAGAAAATATATTTTTTGTTTTTGGAGATGGAGTGTCGCTCTGTCGCCCGGGCTGGAGTGCAGTGGCACCATGTTGGCTCACTGTAACCTCTGCCTCCCAGATTCAAGCAATTATCCTGCCTCAGCCACCCAAGTAGCTGGCACTACAGGCCTGCATCACCATGCCCAGCTAATTTTTGTATTTTTAGTAGAGATGGGGTTTCATCATGTTGCCCAGGATGGTCTCAATCTCTCGACCCCATGACCTGCCTGCCTTGGCCTCCCAAAGTGCTAGGATAACAGGCGTGAGCCACCATGCCTGGCCAAAAATATTCTTTAAGTGTAAAGAGTAAATTTTAAAAATCTCAGATGAAGAAATCTAAGAAAACTTGCCACCAGCAGGTCTATCCTAACATAATGACTATACTCTGATATCTAAATAGAAAGAAAAAATAAAAGAAGGAACTTTGGAACATCAAGAAGGTAGAAGGAACACAGTAAGCAAAAAATGTGGGTAGATTCAATAAGCTTTCGTTTTTCTCTTGAGTTTTCTAAATTATGTTTGGGACACTTGAAGCAAAAATTGTAATGTTGTATAATGTGCTTCTAAGTGTATGCAGAGGAAATAATTAAAACAATTATATTACCAAAGGGGAAGGATAAAGGGGCACAAAAATAAATAAGGTTTCTGTATTTTATTCATACTGATAAAATGATGATGCCAGTAAACTATAACAAATTACTTGTATATAATAGAGTGTAATACCTAGCAGTTACTAATAAAGCTATATAAAGAGATGTATTCAAAAGCACTATAGATAAAGCAAAATGGAATTTTAAATAAATGTTCAAGTAATCCATAATAAGAAAAAGAAAGCAGAGAAGAGACAAACAGAAAGCACACAGAAAACAAAATATTAAGTGGTAAATTTTAATATATTAAAATAAAATATAAATATATTATTACATATTTATTATATAATAAATTATAAACCAGATAGGATTATAAACCATGACCCAACTATGTTGTTTTCAAAAACTTACTACAAATATGACAAAATACACAGGTTGAAATTAAGAGAATGGAAAAAGATATCTCATGGAAGTATTAATCAAAGGAAACTTAGAGTGGCTATATTAATATTAGATAATACATCTTATCTTCAGAGCAAAGAAAATTACCAGAACCAGAGAGATGTATTATATACTGATAAAAGGGTCAATACACCAAGAAGTCGTAGCAATTATAAAAGTATGTACACCAGGCCGGGCGCAGTGGCTCACGCTTGTAATCTCAGCACTTTGGGAGGCTCAGGCGGGCAGATCACGAGGTTAGGAGATCGAGACCATCCTGGCTAACACGGTGAAACCCCATCTCTACTAAAAATACAAAAAATTAGCCGGGCATGGTGGCGGGCGCCTGTAATCCCAGCTACTCGGGGGACTGCGGCAGGAGAATGGTGTGAACCCAGGAGGCAGAGCTTGCAGTGAGCCAAGATCACCCTATTGCACTCCAGCCTGGGCGACAGAGAAAGACTCCATCTAAAAAAAAAAAAAATGTGTACACTAAAAACAACGCTGCAAATATGTAAAATAACTGATAGAACTGAAAAAACAGTTCTATCGACAGTTTTTTCAGTTCTGTCGATAGAACTGAAAGGAGAAATAGACAAATTCACAATTGTAGTTTGAGACATCCACGTCATTCTCCACATGACTGATATAACAAGGAGACAGAATATCAGCAAGTTTACAGAAGAACTCAACACCATTAACCAGCAGTCTTCAACCGCAGCCAAATGTACATTCTTTTCAAGTTTTCACTGAATATATGTCAAGACAGACTGTATTGTGGGCCACTAAACAAACCTCAACAAGTTAAAAATAGTTGAAATCAAGTAGCGTGTATTATTTGACCGAAATAGAATATCACAGATTCTCAATAACAGAAAGTAGTAGGAAAACTTTCAAACACTTGAAAACTACACACTTTTCAATAATAAATTGGATCAAACAGGAAGGCTCAGGTGTAATTAAAAAATACATCCAACTGATTGACAATGAAGATAAAACATACTAAAATTTGTTGCATTTGTCTAAAATGATGCTTGGTGAAATTTACAGGACTAACTGCATGCACTAGAAAATAGTTCAAGTCAATCATCCAAGCTGCAAGCTCAAGAACTTAGAAAAAGGAAAGCAAAGGTAGCAGAAGGAAGAGGGAAGAGAGCAGAAATCAATGAAATTAAAAAATAACAAAGAAAAATTAATGAAGCAACAAGCTACTTCTTTGAAAAAAATCAATAAAATTGACAAAACTGGCAAAACTGACAAAGGAAAGAGAGAAAAACCAGTATCAGGAATGAAACACTCTGTGTCACTGCGGGCATCAAAATAATAATAAAGGAATGCCATGAACAGCTGCAGCTCATAAATCTGAAACTTGGACAGAATGATGGAGTCTTTAAAAAAATACAAAATATCACAACCAAACATGAAATATATCATTTGGATAGTCCTATAACTATTAGGAAATTTGAATTCATAATTTTTAAAACAACCCTCCAAAAAAAAATCCAGACGCAGTTTCACTGAAGTGTTCTACAAAACAATTAAAGATAAATTAAGATCAATTCTAAACAATCTATTCTGGAAAACAGAGAAATAGAGAAGGTGGAATACATCACAGTTCATTTAATGAAGATACATACATATAAATGTATATATGTTTGTTTATATAATTAATACATAGACATATACCTTCATTAAGTATATGTAAACACATATATACATGCACATATGTGTGCATATATACACACACATATATAGGCATATACTATACACACACATAGATGTAATGTGTAGCCAATGCAATAAGGCAAGAATCTACAGGGCAGGCACCGTGGCTCAAGTTTGTAATCCCAGCACTCTGAGAGGACGAACTGGATGGATCTTGAGTCCGGGAGTTTGAGACCAGACCAGGCCACATGATGAAACAAATCCATGTCTACAAAAAACACAAAAATTAGCCTGGCATGATGGCATGCACCTGTAGTCCCAGCTACTTGGGGGACTGAGGCAGGAAAATCGCTGGAACCCAGGAAGTCGAGGCTGAAGTGAGGCAAGATTGTGCCACTGCACTCTAGCCCGGGTAACAAAGTGAGACACTGACAAGAAAAAAAAAAAATCTACAAAATGACTTCTGGAATTAATAAGTGAGATCAACAAGGTTGCAGAATTCAAGATAAAAATAAAAACATAAATTCTATTTCCATATACTATCAATGAACACATATAAAAATAAAATAAAATATCATTTGCAGTCATTCAGAAAGGTAGTAATTAAATCTAAACAAAACATGACCAGGGCTTTTATGCTAAAAACTACAAAACACTGATAAAACAAGCCAAACATCTGTACAAATGGACAGATACTCAGTGTTCATGAATTAGAAAATTCAATATACTACAGATGTCAGTTGTCTCCAAACCTGATTTACAGGTTTAATACAAGTGCAATCAAATTCCCAGCAAGATATTTTTGTATACAATTATTTTACTTATGAAAACTGTAAGTAATTGTTATATTACTATTATTTTAAAATTTATGTAGAAAGGCAAAAAAAGAATAGCTGAAACAATTTTTGAAAACAAATGAGAAAGAAAGAAGGAAAGCTGGAAAGAAGGAAAACAACAAAGAAGAGAAGGAAGAAAGAATAAAAAGAGAAATTGGTCTACTCAATTTTAAAACTTATGTCTACAGTAATGAAGACTGTGACAGCGGTAGAAAGAGGGACACATAAATCAATGAAGAAGAAACAGAACTTGGAAATAAACCCACAAAAATATGGACAATTGATTTTTGACAACTCAAAAGAAATTCAGTAGAGAAAAGATAACTTTTTAAGACTCTAAAACTTTTAGAAAAAAATGGTAAAAAAAAATTTGGTATCTGTAATACTAGACAAAGAGTGCATAATCTGTAAAGCTAAATTTGACTTTACCAAATAAAAAACTTTAATTCTACAAAAGACCCTGTTCATGGGATTGAAAAACAAGTTACAGAGTGAAAGAAAATATTTTATTTATTTATTTATTTATTTATGAGATAGACTCCCGCTCTCACTCTGTCGCCCAGGGTTGGAGTGCAATGGCGCAGTCTCAGCTCACTGCATGGCAACCTCCGCCTCCCGGGTTCAAGCAAGGCTGCTGCTTCAGCCTCCTGAGTAGCTGAGATTACAGGCACGCACTACCATACTCCGCGATCTGCCTACCTGAGCCTCCCAAAGTGCTGGGATTACAGGCATAAGCCACTGCACCCAGCCTGAGAAAGTATTTTCAAGCCACATATCTAACAAAGAGCTAGTATCTAGTATATTTAACTCTGAAAACAACAGTAAGTAAATGATCCAATTGTAACTGGGCCAATGATATAAAGAGAAATTTCACCGAACAGGATATTCAGACGGCAAATAAACACATTAAAGATGTCCAACATCATCAGCTAGTAGATAAATGCAAATTAAAGCCACAATGAGATGTCACTATAGAGCTATCAGAATGTCTAAAGTAAAAAATAGTGACAGCACCAAATGCTCTCCAGGATGTGGATCATTCATACATTGCTGGTAGGAATATAAAATTGTAGAGATACTTGGAATATAGTTTGACAGATTCTTTAAAAAGGATACATACCACTTCCATATGGCCCAATAATTGTAATCCTTGATATTTATTTCAGAGAAATAAAAAATTGTGATTATACAAAGCTTTGTACACAAATTTCACAGTCTTGTTTGTAATGGCTCAAAACTGGAAACGATGCAATTATCTTTTGACACGTGAATGGTTAAACAAACTGTGATACATCCACGCCACAGAAAACTACTCAGCAATGAAAAGAAGTAAGTAAAAGGGGAAAAAAAGAAAAAAAAAGTAGTTGATACATGCTACTCCATGAATCTCTAGAGAATGAAGTTAAATTATAAAAGCCAAACTCAAAAGGTTGGATTCTGTATGAGTCCTTTTATAGAATATTCATAATAGGACAAAAATTACAGGATGGAGAACAGTTTAGTGATTGCCCGGTGTTGAGGTTGAGAAGAAACATAAAAGGGCAATATAGGGGATTTTGTATTGATAGAAAACGTTCATATTTTGACAACATGAATGTAATCATCATGGTTGTGATATTGTACTACAGGACAGTACAAGATGTTGACACAGGGAGAAACTGGTAATGGGAACACAGGATCTCTCATTATTTCTTACAACTGTGTGTGAATCTACACCTATTGCAAAATGAACAGGTCAATTAAAATAAGGAATGAGTGGTTCGTTTGCCTCATGCTAGTCCTCCTTGTAAAAAACTTTGATATTTTGCTCAATATCTTCATATGAAGGCACTCTTTTGCTACCACATCCCCTATCAAAGAAACACAAAGATAATGCTCAAGAGTCATAAGAAACTCTGCATCCTACAGCCGATTCATTTACATTTTCTAGAAGCGAGTTCCTCAGGCCTATGACTCAGAAAAGGAAGCTATAGTAGAATGCTTACATTTTCTTGAGACAAGAAATTAACACCTTAGAGAAGCTTCCACAGTTTAAAAGCTACCTAGACAAACCAGAGAGCATCTAAAAGAAGGTTGCTAGGATGGTGAGCAGTCAGGAAATTGTTTCACATAAGCAGTTAAGGAAGTTATAGATATTTCGCCTGGGGAAGAAAAATGCTCACAGATCTATGCATTTGAAGGGCTGTTAGGTGAGACAAATAGAAGGCTTATTTCCTCTTACTCATAAAGAGTGTTTCCCAAAGGGTGGTTTTAACAGATGATTTTAGATGGTGTAAGAACTAACATATTTCATGTTAATTGTTATTTTCTTATTTAAATGTGTATTAGAAAAAATAAAACCAGTACATCTAGTAACACAAAATTTTTATTTATAGTAGGACATATATACTCTCCATTAAAGTATACCTAATTTTTATAAGACAGTTTTTAAAGAAAAATATAAGCAAATAAGAGTCCAGATGATTTATGACTACAAGAACTTTGAAACCTGTTTATGAAAGCAACTGTAAAGTTTTATTGGAGACAAATGACTACTGATGACCAGAATCCTTCAATCACATCTAACAAAACATGTCAAGGATGCTGAGGAAAGGGTTCTTATCATGATTGGGGCCCTGGAAAAAGCATTCTCTTGATCTTCTCCTGATATTTCAGAGTCTCAGTGTCCATGGTTTTTGAAGGTTGTTCTTGAAGAAGCAGTGAAAATCAACTTACTGTATAATTGTTGCAGATACACTAAAAATAATTATAATGGCATTATTTCAAGCAAGAATGAGCAGTTAGCTAATTTCAGTCAAGGTATTTTCAAAATTGCTTATCTTTCGATCCACTCTGACTTTCTAGGGGCATTTTTTTATAGAATGGATTTGGGGACACTCTCAGTGTTTTCTTTCTTTCTTTTTTTTTTTTTTTTTTTTTTTTTGAGACGGAGTCTCGCTGTGTCGCCCAGGCTGGAGTGCAGTGGCACGATCTGGGCTCACTGCAAACTCCGCCTCCTGGGTTTACGCCATTCTCCCGCCTCAGCCTCCTAGTAGCTGGGACTACGGGTGCCCGCCACCACGCCCGGCTAGTTTTTTGTATTTTTAGTAGAGACGGGGTTTCACCAGGTTAGCCAGGATGGTCTTGATCTCCTGACCTCGTGATCCACCCGCCTCGGCCTCCCCCAAAGTGCTGGGATTACAGGCTTGAGCCACCGCGCCCGGCACTCTCAGTGTTTTCTATGCAATTGGCCCAATGCAATTGGAAATGATTTTCAGTGTTCCCTCGGATGAATTTTGTGTGCAATCAATTCAGAAATGACTACTCTAGATTACATAAACAGAACACACCCACACTTACGCAGCGGTTCAAAGTCACTGGCACTTTCACAAAGCCTGAGTTACAGTGTTCTTTCTGAGCCGGAAGGTATAATAATCCTGCCTTAGTTTATGGCAATTTGAGAATCATTTGTTTAGACTGCAAGACTATTTATGGAACGAGACCATATTATACAGTTCATTTATCCTCCTGAATACTAGAAAAATGCATATTTTTGAATGAAATTTTAGCTTACTAAATATTTTACATTAATTTTCCTAAGACCTTCATTGTTTAAGTTGATAAATACTGTGTTTATAGGGCTAGAACACTGGGTAGTAAGGGGCAGTTGGGAGAGAACACAAAATAAATGTAGTGAAAACGCTATTTTAATTCAATCCCCATAGTATGTCTTTCCAAATAATTGAAAATACTTGATGATTTTCTTTTCCCTTGTTCCATATTGAATAAAAATTAAATACAAACTTTGTACTTCATATATTGATTATACTTTTACAATGATAAGTAACAGTTACTGAGTAATCCTAATGTGCTAGGCACTCTTCTCAGCTTTCTACGTGTAGCAATTCATTTATTCTTCAACAGCCCTTGAGGTTAGCCGTGTTTTATGGATAGGAAGACTGAAACATATCTGGCTAGTAGGTGGTGGAGCTGGGATTTGAACCCATGCATTTTGAGCATTATTGAGTCTGTATTTTGAACCTATGATTCAGTGACTTTCAAAGTTTCTTATCCACGTCCCATCATATGAAATAAATTTCTTGTAGAGACTCAGCACACACACACACATACATACACACGCATGCTCATACGCACTCACATACACATGAATAAATATTTTTTCCTTTGATAAAGTGACAAAAACCACACACTTCTGATATGTTCATCTATTTTATTTTTAAAATGCTAATCAAGTCTTACTAAACTAATTTCACAACCCATCCATTTATTGCAATGCACTGTTTGAAACGATTTGTACAAGTGCACTGATTCTGTGAAGCAAAAAATCAGGGGTTTGGATAGATAAAAAGGATGCAGCCCTTATGTCTGAACACTGAGGCTGTAGGGGATTTAGAGGCTGAATGGGTGGTATACAGCAGGGCACGCCATCGTGCTGTGCCCAAACAGCTGTGGCCCAGAGCAGAAGCCTGGAGCTTCCACACAAGCACAAAGTGCTGGGCTTTCTTGGAGGCAGTGTGGTGTGATGGGAAGAATATGGGGGTTGGAGCCAGAAAACCAGAGTTGGAAGCCTGTTTCTGCCAATTACTGGCTGAGTGCTCTCAAGCAAATTAATTAATCTCTTTGAGGTCAAATTTTCTGCCTATTACACTGGACTAACGTAACAGGTGTTTTTGCTGCCCCAAATCATGCATCTTTGTCTTACTTATGACTTCAGTCACAGTTCCAGTGAACAGTTTCACCTAAGCCCAGACTCACTCTGACAGTCCTGTTTCTGCATCTAGCCCTGTGTCTTTTTTGAAGCACTTGGAATTGCTAGATCCAACTCTATGCATTTTGAGGTATTATTACCCAGGGAGGTGGTTTTCGATTAGAAGTAATCACCCCTGTTTCTTATGTGTGGAACAGGACAAATCTGGAGATTTCTTGCTACCTTTCGCAGAGGTCCCACACAACTGAGTCCTCATTGCCTTCAGAATCTGCTGGGCCATGTCCCATATTTTGACATTCCCTCCTTCCCTGCATCACTCTCCAGACACTCTTCCTCCTACTTCCTGGGATAATCTCACAAATAAAATACCTGCAGCAAATTCTTTGTCTCAACGTTTGCTATCAGAATAGCACGAATTAAAAGAAACACAGCTGATATAACAGTGGTATTGAGGATTAGGTGACAGAAAGTATATTCTATTTCTAGTGGATGCACATTGCATTAGAGATGGCAAAAATTGTACATTGTCCAAAATTGAAGATTTCATCACACTTTGAAGATGATCTTTTGAAGAATAAAACCGATTTATTTAGGCCAAGTCATAATTTGAAATTAACAGCTAATATCATACTGCTAGTATGTGGAAGAACTCGAATTCAAACTCAGGTCAGTCCATAGGTACCTGCAACTAGGAACATGTTTATAGACTTTAACCTAGAATTATTCTTTCTAAGGCTTTATTTGAAGGGTATAATTCAGGATGTGCACAAAAGAAATAATTGTGCCTATATACAATAAGCTATTACAAGCGCATAACAAAATACTTTTACAGATGTAGAAAGATGTTCAGAACATATTGTCAAATAAAAATAACAGGCTGCTATTCAATATGTAGACCACAATTCTAGTTGTAAACATATTATCTACATGGGAAAATGTATCTACATTCATAAGAAAACAGAATTTGATAGCTATATGCTACAATTTGTAGAATTGTTGTCCTTTCAAGGACTGAATCTGAGGTTGCTTGGCATTTTCTTCCTTGTTTTGTCTCTACTTTTTGGAGTATTTTATTTTCTGAGTCAACATATATTGCTTAAGTTAACTCAACGAATAACACATTTAACTTCATTGTCATTTTTCTTGCAACTTCACAAGAAACTCTGCATTGGATTTTGTGAGGAAATGCTAAACCATGTCCAAATGTCCTCATTGTGTTCAATGGACTTTACAACAAAGGAGCCCAAAGGAATAGTTCTCAGTTTGAATCTCTTTAGAGTACAAACTCCTAACTCACAAAGCTGATTTGAGTCAAGTTGTATTACAAACTAGAGAGAATCTTGCCTGATTCTACCTACTTTCTATAAAGCTGGTATTAGAGATCATCTTATTTATCCATATTTTAATTGAGGACAAAGTATCAGGAGGACCAGCCTACACATAGGCATGATGACATTGAGAGAAAACTAAATGAAAATTAAAAACTCAAAGAATAAGGGACAGGACGTTGAGATCTGACCCTGTGTGACAAATGGTTAGGCTTTTTGTAGTGAACACTTCTGGAGCAAGAGACGGCCTATGTCAACATGTACTTTTCTATGTGCTTGGTTCATCAGACACTGCGATGGGGCCACAGGTAGACAGTTTTTAACTGAGGACTCTCAATAATGTGTGACAACGCAATGTCAGAAAAGTAGAGCTGGAGTTTGAATTCGGGAGTTATCTCTAGTTTATCACACAGCTTAGCTTCGGAGAACAACCTATTGGCAAGTATCTCTTCTCAACTAAGGCTTATAATACTGATTGCAATTAGTTGGTTATACTTGTAAAATTCAAGAGGATACACCGAGACGTATTTAGAGGTATGTTATCTAGGGTTTAGTTAATAAAGTGGCCTTCACAACAATGATTAGAGAACAGATTTTGGGAGACACTACAAAAGACTTCTGGATGTTGTCATTCATTCATTCAATCAATCAATCAATCAATCAATCAATCACCTTTGTGTATAATTGTATATGCCACTGTGCCTCACTCCTTCAAGCCCTAATCATAAAATCTAATTTTTGCTTGACTTTTACATGTGTCAGCCACTTTACAGTAACAATATTTTAATCTTCACTGATGTTGGTTATGAGAGTTAGAACTTTTCTTTATGTTATAAAGGCGGACACTGAGGTTCTGAAATGCTCCTTGCCGTAAGTCACAGAGACGGCAGATGATGGAGCTGTTTTTTACAGGCAGACTATAGGTCTCATACCTGGGCTGGCTTCTTTTATATTATGCTGGCTCAACTCCCAGACCATCATTCTGGAGCCATCACTAGCTAGCATCTCAGCTTTGCGTAGTGCCAGTGTGACCACTATCTTCTCCACTTTCATTACCATTTTTCAGAGGGAAAAACAAACTGAAATGACTAGAGATTAAAAAGGAATTCTTGCCTTTCCAAAACAGGATTGCTGCACTCTCCTGAAAATATACAAATGCAAACGGACTACCTGGGAAGAAAATAGGGGTGCCATATAGTCCTCCTTTGCTGGCAGATATTAGTGAGAAAAAACTTTAAAGACACCAAGAGAGTGTTTCTGGTAAAAGGCCAGGACAGGAGGACAGTTGAGAAAGAAGGAAAGCTTCAAAGTGTCAGCCAAATTGCCATAATCAGGGAGTTGAAGGATACAAGAAAAAGCTTCAAATGTGAACACTATTGTACCTGTAGTACACTGTAATATTATAATTGTTATAGGCTATAGTCTTTGAAAACAGTCTTAAGTAAATTGAGTCTCGAGAAACAGTTTCGTGAAATTTGAGAAGCTGGAGACTCTGGCATTAGCAGGAGGTAGGGTTCTTGATGAACTAGAGCTGCTGCAAAATCAACTATTTTCCAGGAAGCTTAATTGACTGAGATCACAGTCAGGGTTCGAGTCAAGACAAAGAATGTGAAGTCAGGGTTTGAGATGCCATCTGATGCCAAACAATGTGAAGTTAAGCTATAATATCTGTAATGAGGCTACCTGAATTTTAAAATCTAAATCAGTCTTTACCCCTTAATACCTATAATCATTGGGTTAATCATATAATCTTGCTGTGCCTCAATTTTCTTTTCCATATCATAGGCAAACTCATAGTTCCTACTTCATGGTATAGGCAATCTTCACTTTGTAAACATTTCTGAGATGCACAAGTTTTACTTATCACAGTTTAGGTAAATGACAAAGTCCTCCAAAAGCATGACTCAAGTTTTAATTACTATGGTATATTAATTTTGAGTAAAGGCATAAAGTACAAACTTTGCTGCTAGCTCTTTAGTTCACAAATCACTACATACACGAGAGATGCACAGCATGACCAGTGGCCAATCACATCACTTCTTCCAAAGTCTTTAAGTGATTGCTGACTGTGTATCTGCTAATCAGTCCGCACACAGACAGCAAAATGTGTAGTTGTGTTGCTTCCTTCTCTCCCAGTGGTAAATCTATGTGACATTTTACAAAAATTGATAATTGAAAAGCAGAAGTGAGAAACAGAGATGAAAGTGCAGCAAAGAAATGAAAAATGATAACACTGGGATTAAAATTTAAATGGAAGCCAAATGGAGACCAAACAGCTGACCTTGGAAACCTTGACATTTTGCTATTCAAGGGACTCTAGCCGGGCGCGGTGGCTCAAGCCTGTAATCCCAGCACTTTGGGAGGCCGAGACGGGTGGATCACGAGGTCAGGAGATCGAGACCATCCTGGCTAACACGGTGAAACCCCGTCTCTACTAAAAATACAAAAACTAGCCAGGCGAGGTGGCGGGCGCCTGTAGTCCCAGCTACTCGGGAGGCTGAGGCAGGAGAATGGCGTAAACCCGGGAGGCAGAGAGCTTGCAGTGAGCTGAGATCCGGCCACTGCACTCCAGTCCGGGCGACAGAGCCAGACTCCGCCTCAAAAAAAAAAGGGACTCTAGACATGCAGGCTAAGAACTTAGCAAAGATGAACTCATCAACATAAATGAGAAAAGTGATTGTGATGAAAAGGTTGAAAATGTCCCCGAGTTACAGATGATGGCAAAAAACTTCACATGAAATGGATTCTCAGAGATAATTTGTGACATTGAAGTGCAGAGGATAAAATGTTACAAGCTGATCCCAACTTAGAAAGGGGTATGACAGGTCACCAAGGATTAGAAAAGATGCCTGCTTTTTATAGTGAGTCATATAACGAAAAGGAGGCAAGCTAATCTAGCTATTTTAGGTAAATTGTTTTAATAAAGAAATAAAACACTTTGGTTGTCAGTGTTTCTAATATTTTAAATTAGGGTGTACTGAATACATATTATATTTTTTCATATCCCTATACATTTATCCCCAACTGTAAAAAAAGTACATTTTTAATGTTTGACATCAATTTTTTAAAAGTCACAAAATATCGCACTTTTTCCTGTTGATTATTGTGTTTGCTTTATGCAGTTTCAGCTTCCACAGACACAAGGAACACTGCTTGCATTGCCAGAAGATTAAATCAAACTATGTAAAATGGAAGAGCACCACGCTTTGCTCACAGTAAATGAGGCTTAGGCATCATAATAACAATAGGAGTAATATTGGCAGTTGCATAAAATCATAATAATAATGACAATAGATGATGATGATGATGATGATGATGATGATGAAGAATAGATCTGATGTCAAAGTTTTTGCTGGAGATGGTAGACACAAGATGATCGAATTTATAGATCCTGTTTTACCCATTCCCTCCATTCCACATTCTCCACTCAGAAATATAGATCACAGGCTGGTAAATGCTGTTTAGGAGTCTATACCCACGACAGTGCTAAATGCCAAAGGGACAGGGCAAGGGTTCCTCTGGTCCCATTTGGTGGTTCTGCATTGTTTTCCATATGCAACAGCCTTGCCTTGATGTTCCTCTCCTTGCTCTCACTTACTCCCTTTAAAATAATGTTTTTTAATTTTTGTGGATACATACTAGGTGTAGATATTTATGGGGTACATGAGACACTTTGATATAAGCATGGAATGTGTAATAATAACATCATGGTAAATGAGGTATCCGTCCCTTCAAGCATCTATTCCTTGTGTTACAAATAATCCGATTATATTCTTTTAGTTATTTAAAAATATACAATCAAATTACTGTTGACCACAGTCACCCTGTTACACTGCCAAATACTAGGTCTCATTCATTCTTTCCAACTACTTTTTGTACCCATTAACCAGCACATGCTTGTTTGCTATTTCTTTGTCTTATTTGAGGAAAGTCCATTCAGGTCTATTGCCCATTTTTTGATCAGATTATTAGCTTTTTTCCTACGGGATTGTTTGAGCTCCTTATTTGTACCAGTTATTAATCCTTTGTCAGATGGGTAGGTTGCAAATATGTTGTCACATTTTGAGGGTTGTCTCTTCATTTCGTTAATTGTTTCATTTGCTGTGTAGAAGCTTTTAAACATGATGTGATACCATTTGTCCATTTTTATTTTGGTTCCCTATGCTTGTGAAGTATTACTATAGAAATCTTTGCCCAGACCAATATCCTAGAGAGTTTCCCCAATATCCTGTAGCAGTTTCATAGTATGAAGTCTTTAATTGAAGTCTTTAATTCATTTTGACTGGACTTTTTGTATATGGTGAGAGATAGAGGTCTAGTTTCATTTTTCTGCATATGGATGACCAGTTTTCCCAGCACCATTTATTGAAGAGACTGAATTTTCTCCAATGTATGTCCTTGGCAACGTTGTCAAAAATGAGTTGACTGTAGATGTATTAATTTATTTCTGGGTTCTCTCTTCTGTCCCATTGGTCTGTGTGTCTGCTTTTATTCCAGTACCATGCTGGTTTTTGATTACTATAGTTCTGTGGTATTATCTGAAGTCCTGTAATGTGATTCCTCCAGTGTTGTTCTTTTTACTCAGGATAGCCTTGGCTCTTCTGGGTCTTTTGTAATTACATGTAAGTTTTAGGATTATTTTTTCTATTTCTATGAAGAATGTCATTGGTATTTTGTTAGGGATTGCATTGAATCTATAGATTGTTTTGGGTAATATGGACATTTTAATAATATTGATTCACCTGATCCATGAATATGGACTATCTTTCCACTTTTTGGTGTCCTCTTTAATTTTTTTCATCAATATTTTGTAACATTCATTGTAGAGATATTTCATTTTCTGGTTAATTCCTAGATATTCAATTTTATTTATCGCTATTGTAAATTAGATGATTTTATTTCTTTTTCAGATTACTTAGTGCTGGCATATAGAAATGCTACTGATTTTTGTATGTTGATTTTGCACCCTGCAATTTTACTGAATTTGTTTATCGGTTCTAATAATTTTCTTGGTGAAATCCTTAAGATTTTCTGGATATAAGATCATGTTGTCTGCAAGCAAAGTACTTTGATTTCTTTCTTTACAATTTGAATGCTCTATTTCTTTCCCTTGTTTGATTGTTCTACCTAGGACTACCAGAACTATATTCAATAACAGTGGTAAAGGCAGGTATCCTTGTGTGTGTGTGTGTGTGTGTGTGTGTGTGTGTGTGTGTGTGTGTTTCACATCTTAGAGGGAAAGGCTTCCAGTTTTGTTTTGTTTCTTCTTAATTCAGTATAATACTAGTTTGGGTCTGTCATATATGGCATTTATTATGTTGAGGTTATGTTCTTTCTATTCCCAGTTCCTGAGGAATTTTATCATGAATCGATGTTGAATTTTATCTAATACTTTCTCAGCATCAATTGAAATGATAATATGTCTTTCATTCTGTTGATAAGATGTATCACATTGATTGATTTTCATATATTGAAC
>NW_012115155.1:6290248-6327125 GCF_000951035.1 Colobus angolensis palliatus | reverse complement strand
ACATATAGTAGCTCACAGTAGCCACTAATAATTTTTTGAGTTTCTCTGGTATCAGTTGTAATTTCTTATTTTTCATCTCCTATTTTATTTATTTGTGTCTTTTTTTCTTAGTCAGTCTGTCTAAAGGTTTGTCAATTTTGTTTATCTTTTCAAAAACTTTTCATTTTGTTAATCTTTTGCATTGTTTGCATTTTAATTTTATTTATTTGTGCCCCAATCTTTATTATTTATTTTACTAATTTTGGGTTTCGTTTGTTTCTGCTGTTCTAGTTCTCTAACATGCATTGTTAGGTTATTTATTTGAAGTTTTCCTTATTTCTTTTTATATAGGCACTTAAAGCTATAAAATTTCCTCTTCAGTATGAAGAAACAATACGGTTTCACTGTATTCCATAGGTTTTGATATGTTGTGTGTCCATTATCATTTGTTTCAAAAAATTTTTCAATTGCCTTCTTATTTTCTTCATTGATCCTCTGGTAATTCAGGAGCATATTGTTTTACTTCCATGCATTTGTATAGTTTTCAAAGTTCAAAATTAAGTTGTTTTACTTAAGAATAGTTTATATATGACAATTAGGGTATATATTCTGTGTTTCTCTGTGCGCAGAGAAATAATATTCTGTGTGTTTCTCTGTGTGCTTACTATCCCAGTTAGTTTTGTACCTTCAAATAATTTCTTATCACTCATTAACATCCTTTTATTTCAGATTGAGGAACTCCCTTTAGCATCTCTTGCTATTGATTTCTGGTTTTAGTCCATCAGAAAATATGCTCGATATTATTTCCACTTTTTGAATATCTTAAGGCTTGTATTGAGGTCTACTATGTGGTCTATCCTTTAGAATAATCTGTGTACTGAGGAGAAGACTGTATCTTCTGGAGTTATTGGATGAAATGCTTTGTAAATATTTATTAGATCCATTTGCTGTATAGTGCAGATTAAATCTGATGTTTCTTTCTTGATTTTCTGTCTGGAAGATCTGTCTAATCCTGACAGTGGAGTATTGAATTCCCCATCTCTTATTGTATTAAAGTGTATCTTTCTCTTTAGTGCTAATAATATTTGCTTTATATATCTGAATGCTCTAGTGTTGGGTGGGTGCATATATATTTACAATCACCATTCTTTTGCTGTATTGACTTTGTTATCATTATATAATGCCTTTCTTTGTCTCTATTTACAGTGTTTGTATTGAAATCTCTGCTGTCTGATGTCAGTATAGCTACTCCTGCTCTTTTTATTGGTTTCCTTCAGCATAGATTATCTATTTTTCATTCCTTTATTTTCAATCTATGTATATCTTTATATGTGAGGTGTGTTTCTTGCAGGCAACAGATCATTGGGTCTTTTTTTTTTTTTTTTCATTCAGCCACTCTATTTCTCTTTATTGGAGAGTTTAGTCCATTTACATTCAATGTTATTATTGGTAAGTGAGGACTTACTCCTACCATTTTGTTATTTGTTTTCTGGTGATTTTGTGGTCTCATTTCTTTCTTTCCTTCTTATCTTCCTCTTAATGAAAGTGATATTTTTCTGATGGTATAATTTCTTGCTTTTTATATTTTGTGTATTTGTTGTATGTTTTTGATTTAAGATTACCATAAGACTTATAAATACTATCTTGTAACCCATGATTTTAAAGTGATGACAACTTAACACTGATGGCATAAACAAACAAACAAAAAGAAAACTCATAAAAACTGAGCAGTTTAACTTTATTCACCCACCTTTTAACTTTTTGTTGTTTCTCTTTATATCTTATGGTACCATCTATGTTTTATACTGTTGTTGCAATTATTATTTTTGATTGATTCATTCTTTAGTCATTTTACTTAAGAATAGTTTATCTATGACAATTATGGTGTTATAATGTTCTGTGTTTCTCTGTGTGCTCACTATTCCCAGTTAGTTTTGTACCTTCAAATAATTTCTTATCACTCATTAACATCTTTTTATTTCAGATTGAGGAACTCCCTTAAGCATTTCTTGTAGAACAGTTCTGGTGTTGAAATCCCACAGCTTGGTGATCTTGGATGAGATCTGAAAGAATTCTCTAAATTATCAGGCACAGGATCTTGTTCTCTTCCTTACTTTCTCCTAAACAAACAGTATGTCCCTCTGTGATGAGGTGCCTGGAGCTAGGGATAGGGTGATGCATGTACTCCTGTGGCCACCACCACTGAAACTGCCCTGGTTCAGACCTGAAGCCAGCACAGCACTAGGTCTCACTCGAGTCCTGCTGTAATCACTACCTGGATATGACCTACGTTCATTGAAGTCCCTAGGGCTCTACAATCAGCAGATAGTGAAGCCAGCCAGGTTTATCCCCTTCCCTTCAGGGTGGCAAGTTCCCCCAGACCCTGAGCAGGTCCAGAGATGCTGACTTGGAGCCACGTATTTAAGTTAAAATCTTTTGAAATATAGCTGGTATTCTATTCTACTGCAGATAAGCTGGCACTCAAACCACAAGACAAAGTCCTTCCTGCTCTTCCTTCCCCCTTCCACAGACAGAGGAGTCTCATCGTGGCCACCATAACCACTGGCCCACCAGGAGTTCTGCTAGGCCACTGCTAACGTTCACTTAGGGTTCAAGGGCTCCTCACTTAAGGCACTTGTGAATGCTAACAGGCCGGGGATTCACCCTTTATGGCAATGGGCTCCCCATTTGGCTCCAAACAGGTCCAGTAATGTTATCCAAGACCCTAGACCTGGACTTGGGAACCCAAAGATCCCACTTGGTGCTCTACTACACTGTGGCCAAGCTGGTACGTGAAGTGAGTATGTCTCAGAATTTCTCCCAAGACCCATGGTATACTACCTGGGTATCACTGTTGATAATTCAGGGCCCAAGAGCTCTTTAGTCAGCAGGTGATGAATCCTTCCAGCAGCAGATCCTTCCTTTCTGGCCTAGGGTATATCTAGAAATGGAGCTAGGGCCTGGGATAGGGGCCTCAGAACTCTGCCTGGTGTTGTGTCCTACTGTGGCTGGGCTGGTATTCAAAATGTAAGACAGAGTCCGCCTTACTTTTCTCTCTCTTCTCAAGAAGAAGGAAGGAGTCACTTTCACTGCTGCGAGTTGTGCTACCTGGTGTTGAAGGAGGGGTGGTGCAATCACTCTCTTAGCAGTCATGTCTGGTGTCTCACTAGGTCATGCACCGCCCCAGCCCATCGGCTCTAAGCTCAGCACAGCATCAGAACTTGCCTAAGAAATGCCATTCTTGTGTCCTAGTCTGCCTTTCAAATTCACCTGGGACTGCAGAGCACTTCAGCCCACTAAGGTGAGGCTTCTGAGAAACTCAAGTTCCAGCCTCAGGGCTGAGTGATTCTCCTCTGGCTGGGGCTGGTCCAAATGCTCCTTATGGGGGCCCTGGGCAGGTGCTGGCTGAGCCAAAGATGGCTTTGCTCTTTGCTATGACAAGGCAGAACTGAGTTCAATGCAAAGTCCCCCAGTTGCTATGCTCTCCTTCCCTGATATATACATATTCTCTCTTGGTGCTATGCAGCCATTTCCAGTGGGTAGAAAGGGTTAGCACCAACAATTCCAGACTTACTCTCCTAGTCTCTTCAATGCTTCTTTCAACCATATGAAGAAAAATACAGGTAGTATGATTCTCACCTGATGTCTGGTTCTTGTAACTGTGCATTTTTGTGTGTAGATGGTTAGAAGCATTCTTGCAGAGAGTGGGGAGGGCAGGAGGACAATTGGTGGGGCTTTCTATTCTGTTTCCTTTCTCCACTCATCTACTCTCTTTTTCTTTGGTTTTATTGTTTATTTCTCTTTCTCTAATATGATTGAATATATCCAAATTATACACACTAAGTTTATTTATAGTTGAAAGTAAATGTAATATTATTATTTCAATTAATAAAATTGAGTAATACCAAGTCACTTAGGCTTTTAAACAATAAGAAATATAGTCTAACTATGGAAAATACAAGTTCTAATTTCAACAAACACCAAAGCTTTCTCAAGAAAAGATACTTGAGCAGTGTGTTCTCTATTCCCACTTTTCTCAGTCTTAACACTTTTTCTGAAAACACAATGATTAAAAACTATAGTTGAAATTACGTTCTCTCAGTTATTGGCTAAAAATGCCATGTTCCCCAGCCCCCTCAAAAAAAGTTACTCATGCTCTAATTTCTTGAACCGGTAAATTTATCCTCTATAACACAATGGACCTTTGCAGGTGTGATTAAAGATATTGAGATGGGAAGATTATCCAACGTTATCTGTGGGACAATTACATTTATCTTATAGGATGGGGACAAAGGAAGATTTTAAACAGAAGAGGAGGTGGCAGTGTAGCCATAGACACAGGGATTGGCATGATGCAACCACAGATCAAAGAATGCTGGCAGCTTCCAGAAGCCAGAAGGGGCAAGAAACAAGATTGTCCTCTAGAGCCTCCAGAAGAAGCATGTTCTTGCCAACACCCTGATTCTGACCCATAGTACTGATTCCAGACTTCTGACCCTCCAGAACTAAGAGAGAACAAATTTCTGCTGCTTTGAGCCATGAAGCTGGTAGAAGTTTTTTATACTGAAGCCACAGGAAACCAATAGACTATACTTCCAGATTTTGTGTGTTCGTCCAATTATCTTTTTGTTTGTGGGTTTAATCCAAATCCACATTTATTGAATACGTATCAAGTGCAAAGTGTCTAGAAGACAGTTTGAATGGAACAAGGCTCCTGTCTTCCAGGTGCTTGTAATCTAAACAAACAGGTAAATAGAAGAGTTACAATGTAGTCTTGAAGAGTACAATGTAGTCTTGAATTCTTCAAATTCCTGCACTTGGTTACAAACAGCAGCATATTTGTTTAGTAGGATACCATTTGGCCATTTAAAACAAGGTTCTAAACAAACATATTGACATGGAGATATGTTGACATATATAGATATACTAAAAGGACAGCACCATTAAATAATTTTTACAGTGCATAAAAATGATCAGGAAGCATATGATTGGGGGCATTCTTCATAGTTTTCCATAGGTAGTGGGTTTATGATGTTTACTTAATCTCTGTTTTGTTAAGTGTTTTCTAGTGTCCTGATTTTTTTAATAATAAGAAGATATCCTTTTTTTTTTTTTTTTTTTTTTCTGTCAAAAATTGCCTGGATTCAGTGCCCGTTAGAAGCACCTTCAGGATGTAAAAGTAACACAGAGGAGAAATCAAGAGTCTGACCAGGTGGTGTCTTCACATTGAAACTTTGCCACATAGAAGAATGTAAGCCATATTTATTCACTGTTCAGACGCCATTGATCCAATGGGATATTACTAATTTAAAAACAGTTTTCAGAGGGGAAAAAACTCATCACTAGATTAAATACGTATACCCGCATCTCCAAATTTATAATGTGAAATGAAGTCTACATTAGATTTGAGAAAAATGATCTTTCTCAAAAAGTAATCTGGCTTCTGTTCTGATCAAGGCTAAAGTGAAATCACTTGGATTAAACAGAAGCATTCCAGAGTTTTAGTGTGAGTATCCATAATGCTCTTCAAGATGTGGGGAAAGAAAAAAAAACGGTCTCTCTCAGGCTGCACCATACCATTAACCCTACCTTCTTGCCCCACACACAGTTAGAGATGTTGCCGAACCAATACCCAGTGTCAGCTAAATGGAGATTTCCTGAACCTAAGCACTCAGGCAGACTGCAGTGGGAAGTCCCTCTGATTGTTGGGCTGGCTGCTCTGATACTCTACCTCGAGAGCATATCCACTTACTGTTAATAGCTTCAGAACATATTTCTCAATTTGAAACCAAAACCAGACTGTGAATACATCGTCCTTTTTTAGCTTTATAAAGCAGATGGACTTTAAGCTGATAAACCTCCAGACGGAGACTAACATTAGTATCAATACTGTGAACTAAATTGGATTTTTTACTTTTGATTATGAGTCATCCAGTTTGTGGATTGTAGCTCAACCGTGTTAAACTGAGAACACCAACCATGAGAGGAGGTGGCTATATTGCTCAGCACTTGAATTCCTATTTCTGTTGGTTGGTACAGCCATTCTTCCAGGGTTCCAAATTTGGATCCTTTGTGTTATTATAATGACAAGTTTCAGTTTTGGGATATTATAGCTGCTGCTCTGCATACAGAGTCTGGATTTGTACAACTGTTTAACGAATTAATATCAGTTTCACATTAAGATGTAGAAATAGGTGCCCGGAGGGATTTAGAAACTTGACCAAGATAACTGAGCTTGAACTTGGTAGAGCTGGCATCTGACCCTGTGTGACTCATTCGTGTCTCTACTGATACTCTAGCTCATCTTTGGTGGTGGGCAGATCTGCTGGTTTTTTTTTTTTTTTTTTATCCACAGAATACATTAAGTAAATTACCTTTGCATCATACTGGAAACTGGCCAGACCAATTGGAATTGGTCAGGATGAACTGAATGGCTCAAGGTCGAATCAGGTATGGTGCCAGTGTTGTGTGTATATATTTTTAAGGCTTATCTTGCTTATCAGCTTCTTCACCATCTACTTCAATCTCTGGCCATTTATTTGCTCAACTGTGAGACAGAACATTCAGTAACTGATTGCTGTTTATCTGCCTGAATTCTAACCACTTCTATCTATCATCAGTGTCTGTACTTTCCCTATGCGGGCTGCTTTTTTAAAGGTTGTCTGCATAATTCTCCATGGACTCATACCATTCAGCTCTTCAACAAATATGGCATATTCACTATAGAAGGTACTGGGGGATTACAACAGTAATAACACAAACAAGGACCTACAAAAATGAAAAGAAGTAATCCAACAAGTAATTATACTAGAGTGAGATAATGTTAAGTACAGAGGGGTCATAGGAGCCTTTAGCAGAAAGGAGCAATCTACACTAGGGTCAAAACCCACTTTCCACAAAAAGTGACATTGTATATGAAACCTGAAAGATGACAGGAATCAGACTGACAGGAGAAAATGGCATTCCCAGTGGTGGGAAAACCATATGCTTTACCTGATGGGAGGACACACATGCATTAGCAAGATTTCAAGGAGATTCAGAACAGCTGAAGTCCAGCAGTAGTCACAGGACGGTGGTGGAACACTGAATAATGATATGGGAGAGGTAGACATAAACTTAGTTATTGATATACTCATAAGACATTTTATGAAGTTTTGACTTCATCAAAAAGCAATGAGCTACCATTGAAGATGCTCTGTAAGTCAAGAAATTATAAGATGGACATGATAGAGAATAAAATAGAGGAGTGAAAATTGATGGATGCAGGAGACCAGTTAGAAATCCACGATAGTAACCCAGGTATGCAAAGACACTGGTTTGGACGGTGTTGGTATTAATAGAAATGGAGAGAAGCAGGTATAAGACGTATGAAGGTCATGGAATTGACAGGATTGGGGATTGATTAGACATGGTTAATGAGGGAAAAAAAGGCAATGGATCCTTTTCTGAACCTTTCTCACCATGCCTGGAAAACAAACTATGGAAACCCTATAGCAAGTGACCTCCATCAGACAGTGCTCTTTATTCTAAGCCTTTAAAGCATGTAACAGTCCAATTTCCAGTATCAGTTATAGTCTTTCTGCTTTAAGTCGTAGAAATCCTGATTCAGATGCACTTAAACAATACAGGGGGATTTGATCTCAGATATCAAGAACCTAAAGGAAGAATAGGCCTTTGAGGTCGCTAACTTAGCTACTACATTGTGTCATCAGAGACTGAGTTTCTCTCCATATTTCTCCTCTCTTTACAAGCACCAGCTTCATCCTAAGTCTGGCTGTGTGTTGTCTGCAGCAATGAGAGCAATATGTTTTCTTATGATTTTCAGCAACAGGAAGTGCCTGACTTTTCTTTCTCAGAAAGTATAGCAGATTTTGCTTTTCATCTCATTGGATAAGTGGGCATAAGCTGACAGATATCTAGCACTAAGTATGGACATACTATACTTGCCTTAAACAAATCGCCTAATATGGAATGTCCTGTGCCCACCTTTATTCCACTGCTTTGATGACATCATTTTTCTCTTGTGAATCTTACTCCACCTCCTCATTCATTACCAGGCCTGGAAATGGTTTGCCTTCCTGGATTTTGGGCAGAGGCTTTGGTCTCTTTTTCTTTGCATTCCGGCACTTATTTTAGTGCTATACATAGAGAAGGACTTGGGAAGTATTATAGTTGCTGAATGTAAGAAATATGTGTTGCGTACTGGATGTGAAACATCCAGTTTATACCTTATACCTTAAACTTATACCTTAAACTCCTTATACCTTAAAAGGTATAAACTTGTACCTTAAACTCCTTATACCTTATACCTTATACCTTAAACTTTTCTTATATTCCTTATATAAGGAATACCTTATATTATTCCTTATACCTTAAACTTTTCTTTCTAAATGATAATTCAGTAAGAACAAGAACCAGGCCTTCTTATTTTATGGCCTAAATTATAACTCAGTAAGAACAAGAAGCAGGCTTTCTTATTTTATGGCTGGACTAAGCATGAAAAGGTTTCAGTAAATATTTTTGAAATCATTTAAATCAGAGTTGTAGAATTTGAAGTCGTAGAATAAAAAGATACCTACATCAACATTCCTATATAATGAAAGAGGAAAGTGGCACGTGGAACTATGTACAAATTAGCTTAAGATGACGTAACTAGATGGACGGAGCTGGAAATTATAATGCAATCTTCTAACTTCAAGTTCAATGTTGAATGACTTTTTGTTAGGTGTCATGATTGCTACCTGTTCATAAATTAGTATTTATGAGCTCATTATTTGGCTGCATTAGTTTTTCAGGCTCAGTGGGTATTAAAAAACAAAACAGATATTACTGACCCCAATATTCCCTTGATCTTTTTGCTACAACGACGTAACCAATTAGAGAGAATCATTAAGGACAATCATTAAGGACAAAAGAAACAAAAAACTAACAAAACAAAAATCCAATAACAACTCACATCTCCTATCACTAATATTAGTAGATTTTCTAGTCTTCAATTAGATGAATTCTCTAATGAACGACTGTGATATGCTCTCCCAGACTCTACTCCCGATGCAGAGAAAAATATGACTGCTGTGTCCTCCATGAAAAAAATGCCAAAAGTATCCATTTTGTCTTTCTTTCTCGTTAAACAAACAAACAAGCCACACCATAAAACTCCCTAAGAGAAAGGGACCCTAACTTTGTGTGCCCTGCTTCATGGCCTTGACTGATAGGATTTCCCCACACAGACAACCTAGAGCTTTCTTACCACTGGTTCTAAATCCACAGGCACCACTCTATCCTTAAACTTTGTATGATGGCTGTCGTAAGCATTTAAAGCATTTATTGAGCATGTAAAGCATTTATTGAGCATCTACCATGCACTGGAGCCTGTGATAGCTACTACAGTAGGGGAGGGAGATTAAAATGGGGTCTCGGCTTTCAGTGAGGTAATGGTTTAATAGTGAGTAACACAGAAGGCAAAACATTTCCACACACTGCATATACAGATCTAAGGAATCACTATGGTATAGCCCATGCTGGAATCAGAGGCAACTTCCTCAAGGAGAAAACAACCGAGTCCAATTGTAAGAAGTATAATAACAAGATTTAGTTACGCAGAATTAAAGAAGAGCATTCTGAGCCAAAGAAAGTGGTAGAACAAAGACGCAGAGGAGTCTATTGTGAGAGGAGAGGGGTAGCAAGGAATGTATGGATAATGTATAATAATAAGAGCAGTTAGTATCAGTCAAATCATAAAGAGTTTTGCATGTAGGACCAAAGTTTTGAGATATAAACTATAGCAAAACTCGGACGAAAGTGGAGGTGCTAAACAAACAAAAACAGAATTATATCTCTAATAAAAGCAAATATTGGCCATGTGGTGGCTGGATTTAGGTCATAGGGTAGCCCTGAAGATAACAAGACTCTTGGAGGCTGTGGAAACAGCCCAAGTAAGAGATGAGAAATCCCTGGAATATCCAGCAGTTTGTAGAACAGGGTGTGGATGCGGAAGGCATTGTGGAGGTAGAATCAGCCAGATCCCTGCTCACTGGATAGTAGGATGGTGAAGAGGGAGGGCAAAGGATGGCTCTGAGTTATTGCATTCCCTCCATCCAGGACAATGGGCTAATCATTAAGGTAAAACTTAGGAGAAGAAATATTGGGTTGAGAAGAGGAGATACTGACTTAAATTTGGACATACTGGGAAAGTTGAATCCAGAGATTAGGTATTAAAACCAATTCTGTTATTATTTAGTTGGGTAAGCCTTGAACTAATTTTTTAACTGTGCTATATTTTTCTTATTTGTCAGTGATGTGTGTGTGTCTTAGATATACAACCTAATTACAAACTGTTACAGTCACGAAATGTCTTCCACTGTTTTTTTTTTTTTTTTTGTATTAGCAGCTGGAAAAGGAAAGCACCCACTAGAATGTCCTCCCCAGGGTCTTCTTTCTTTTAGGAGAGTGGCCAGTAACATGACCTGTAGGTACAGGGGCTAATAAGCTTTTCCAGATTCCATGTCCTTCACATTTTCCTTTTCTCATAGATTTAAGGTCAGGGTAGCTTCTAAAAAGAGAAATGATGAATTCCCCTAGTCAGACATCCAATATAAATTGGCAGGATTACTGAAACTTTGGTCAAACACAACAACAAATTTTGAATGAATTGTGTAAGCAAAAAAAAAAAAAAAAAGGTAGATCAAGTGATACATTAAAGACAACAGTTACGCTTCACTGCTTTAGAGAACCCTCTTCCACACTGAAAGATGAAATGCAGTAACAAGGCAAATACTGAGGCTTTGTTTAGTGGGGTACAGGGAGGATCTCAGGATGAGTTATGGCTGACATGGCTTCACTCTGGGCTTCCCTGACCTTCAGGAACATGCATTCCTAATGGAGACAGCACTTGATTTCCAGAAAAAAACCTGGAAGGGGAACGTGCCGAGATATTGGTGAAAGCAGTAAATGGCACTGGCAGCCCCAGACCTTTCACAGGATCTACTCAGAAAGACAAACTTAAATGACATTGGCTGAGTCCATCCACTGTTGGGCCCACTTGATCTGCATGTTGTTTTCTGTCATAAAATTTCCAGTCAAAAAAACACCATGAAAAGTTTGACTTGGTTGTTCACCTAGTTTGAATGAGGTCAAAGTCTTTAGGTGAGAAATCACAGCTCTGAGAGACTGACAGACATCCTGGGAGACTTCAGAGAGTTTGACTAGAAAGCCCCAGTTTATCTTCAGTGTATTTCTGAATCTCCAGGTGTGGATGTTGTCTTCTGTAAGAAATGCTTGTTCTGCTAATAATGCAAAGAAGCTTAGAAGTATTCACATGTGGTCTAAACTAAAGCCTGCCCAATGTCAGATTTATTTCTCTTTGTAGTACCACTGGCAGGCCCCTCTCTACCTACAGAGTCCCGTAAAGGCCCATACGGGTGTACTCACAAATAGACGACTTGCAGTTCAAACTGTTGACTACCTGAGTTTGTAAATTCTGTTGGGACGTTTCCGTAAGGCTGCGTCTCAGATGTAAGTGTAGGCTTTCCTGTGAATTACAGAGGAGCTGTCCATGAGCATCTGAATAATTTTATCGGTCCCCCAATCTGTTTTTACCTGGTAAGTTGCCACCTCCAGCTGTTTTTCAAATTAATATGATCAGGGCAAGCCTGTGCAGTAAAACAAACTCACTCATGCTTTCCTTATTGAGAACTGCCTAGCCTGATTAATCATGACAGATATCTTCATAGTGGATGGATTTCTGATACAACAAGTGGGTATAGGCATCTCTCAGCTTTTGATTCCACTTTATGCTCTGTGGTGTCATCAATTCCAAAGTAGCAAGCCTTGGAAAGGAAAAGGGGCCACGCTGAACATACCGAAATAAAATTTCTTAAACTATTCATACGTGTCAAGCCTTAGAGGTTATGGACACCAGCCAACTGCAGAAAATGTCTTGCAAATCATAGACTATTTGAAGTATTTTCATTTTTCACCTGATCATTTTAAGAAAACCATGTTTGTAAGAAGAAAAATTATTCTTTCTAGCATAACATTGCTTTCCTTACATAATACTATGCCAGCAGTTCTAAAAATAGAATCCATGAGACGTTTTTATGTTCTGAGCACACACTCTGTGCTGGAATTCACAGGCTCTTGCCCTTGAGGAACCTGCCGTCTTGTTCAGAAGACCAGAGCCACACAGATATTGAAAAACTCTATGGTGATGCCAGACACAAGATAATCAAGGCTGACAGCAACATGCCAGGGAAATGGTACAAGTGTTCCCAACTCCCTCTTAATGGCCCTATGAGAAACAACTATATTTGCTACCATGCTAAAAAATAGATTTAAAAAATAAATAAAATGCCTGTAGTCCCAGCTACTCGGGAGGCTGAGGCAGGAGAATGGCGTAAGCCCGGGAGGCGGAGATTGCAGCGAGCTGAGATCCGGCCACTGCACTCCAGCCTGGGTGACAGAGCGAGACTCCGTCTCAAAATAAATAAATAAATAAATAAATAAATAAATAAATAAATAAATAAAATGCAATTATTGAGTGCCTAATATGTGCCATGTATGACAAAGGGCTGCTACAGCTTATTTTGACAGGAAAATCCGAGGGTCAGGAATGACATCCTGTGCATCATAACCACACAGGTAGTAGATTACAGAAGAGGACATAAACTGGCTGGCTCAGTTTGACTTGAAATGCTGAGCCCATTCCAGTGTAGCACACAGTTTTCCTTTGGGCAGAAAAAGCAAAAACACAGCTTTTTTGACATTCATGTGATTAGAGGGAGACTTTATTTACTTTATTCATTGTTCACAGAAATGTGATATGTATGCCAATTCAATAAACGGTGAATTCATTTTATAGTTATGACTTTAAAATGCAAACAAATCTAGTGAGGCCATACGTTTTTGGAAATTTTAATAATACTGTTAAGGATAACTTTTACTACTTAAGGTAAGAGAAAATAATAAACACAATAAATTTTAAAATGCATTAGTGCTATTGAAAACACATTTTACTTCTAGGACTTGAAATATCAAGAAGTAACAATAAAATATTAGTAGAAAAAACTCCAATAACATTGCTGTTAATTATATTGTTGATAATGAGTTTACTTCTGTAACTTAAAAAAATACCCTGTGAGATAAAAAATAATTCCATCACCAGAGTTGGTGATAGAAAAATTTACTTTAGAGAGTACCAGGGGAATAGGCACATGGCCAGTTAAATATCCCTGACAGATTGGATCAGCAGGAAGCAACTTGAAAAAGCACTTGCTTAGAAGTAGCAGGACTGAACATGGGGATAAAAACCTCTCATGCAAGGTTACTACTTGATTTTCAGAAGGTCATTGATGGACAAGATTTGGCTCATAAGAGTGGTAGAAGACAGCTGGTAGACATTGTGACTTAGAGAGAGAGTTCTTCAATTAGCAAATAAAATTTGAGCACCTAATATGTGCCATGCATTTTTTTTTAATTGTTAGGAAGCTTTCAGGCTGATGACAAAGACAGGCAAATTACCAAACATTTAAACACAGTG
This sequence comes from Colobus angolensis palliatus, assembly GCF_000951035.1. NCBI lineage: Eukaryota > Metazoa > Chordata > Mammalia > Primates > Cercopithecidae > Colobus > Colobus angolensis. The sequence goes on along the minus strand of NW_012115155.1, from coordinate 6,313,609 downwards.
AGATATATAAAATGGTATACTGGACTTGGAGATAGTACAGGGAGGAGAGGGACTGATACATCTGAATTTTTGAAAGCATGGAAAATGGACTTATCTAAGATCGGAGGGGTGCAAATTAGGAATCTCAGCAAAGACTTACCAAGGGAGAAATGATTGATGTGAGCTATTCTTAGAAGGATGAACAAGTGTGATAGGTGAATTGGGAGTGGAAGGACTTTGATACCATGCAAAGGCATGATGGCATGATGGACCAGATCCTGCAACAGGCATGAGAATCATATGACAGGATAGTTGGCAAGGGGACTGGAGAGACAGTCAGAAGCTGGATTATGCAAAGCCTTATATAACATTCCATAAAATTTTTTATTTATTCTATTGTCACATGTTTCCAAATTTTAGTGTGCTTAAGCATCATCTAACCTGGAAATTGTTACTTAGGGGATCTGTGCTGATGTCTAGGAATTAGCATTTTTAACAATCCCTGTAGGTTATTCACTTCCATGTGTCCCAAAAGACACTGCTGACCAGGAACTACTAAAATAATTTCAACTTGGAGAGTTAGCTGTGCTTATTCTTTTTTAATTTTTTAAGAAATGGTTTCTAATTTTTGTCATTACATAGTAGGTATATATATTTACGGGGTAAGGGAGATATTTTGATACAAGCATACAGTGCATAATGATCACATCAGGGTCAATGGGGTATCTGCCCCCTCAAGCATTTCTCCTTTGTATTACAAACAATCTAATTATATTCTTTTAGTTATTTTAAAATGTGTGATTAAATTATTATTGACTGTAGTCATCCTGTCGTACTGTCAAATATGAGGTCTTATTCATTATTTCTAACTACTTTTTGTACCCATTAATCATCCCCATTTTCTACCTCTCCACACCCTTCCCTCTCATTACCCTCCCAGCCTCTGTTAACCATCCTTCTTGTTTGTCCATTAAAAGATTCATTCTGGTAAAGTAATTTGTAGATTAGATTGCAGCTCAAAAAAGGAGGTATAGTGGCTCCTCAGTAGGCTATTAGCATAATCTGGCTAAGAAGTAATATATGCATGAATTAAGAAAGGACTTGTCAATTTATTCACTATAGGAGACGAGGAGAAAGAAAGAGTCAGGTATAACCACCAGAAAATCGTGCTGTTACACAGTGAGGGTGTACAGGAAAATGAGGGGGCTTAATTGGGTAAGAAACTGAGCTCAGAATGGGCATTCTATACCTGGGTCCTTCCCAGTTGTGATGTCAGTTGGTTTAATGGGGTTCATGACCCCCATTGGACATGACCATTGAGTAATAATCAATTAATGCTAGCTAATTTCACAATCTAGATAAGTAAAGAATATTAAAAAAATAAAGGAAACAAACAACACCTGAATTTTGGAGAACATAGCTTTTGATGGAAAGTAGAAACTTGGGGAAAATGCTGAGAAAGGGTAACCAGAAAAGCATAAGAAGAAAACGGCGATAGAGATGCATCACGGAAGGCAAAAGCAAAAGTGAATTCCCAGAAAAGTGGACTGGTCCATAGGATAAAATACTGCTGAGATGACTGATTCAAAATGACTTGAAGTGTCCAGTGACCTCTACATTCTGCTGCGTGTATGTTATCATTTTGCATTCTCATTATGACCACATGGCATGAGTAGTCATGCCTGTGTTTTTTTTTTTTTTTTTGGAATCTCACTCTGTCACCCAGGCTGGAGTGCAGTGGCGTGATCTCGGTTCACTGCAAGCTCCACTTCCCAGGTTCATGCCATTCTCCTGCCTCAGCCGCCCGAGTAGCTGGGATTACAGAAGCCCATCATCGTGCCTGGCTAATTTTTTTTTTTTATTTTTTATTTTCTTGCATTTTTAGTAAGACAGGGTTTCATCGTGTTAGCCAGCATGGTCTCCATCTCCTGACCTCGTGATCTGCCCACCTGAGCCTCCCAAAGTGCTGGGATTACAGGCCTGAGCCACTGCGCCCGGCCGTCACTCAAGTTTTATAGAAGATGCTAGGACAGAAAAGGGATTTTTGTAATTGCCCAAGTTCACATGGCTAGTGAGAGGAGATGGTCAATTTCAGGCCAACTTCTCTCTAATTTGGAAGCCTTCCTAGAAACTTGAGTGAATGAAATAATCAGCGAACTTGTATCCAATAAGCAGAAGAGTATATAGGAGAGGTAGAAGAACAGCACTGCATGTAAATGATTTTTTTCTAAAACCTTGTCTCTGAAAGCAAAAGAAATGTAACATGAGATGAAGGGATGTGAAATTGAGAAGGGAAAGAAGTATGCTTTAATTCAAATGGGAAAGAGGCAGCAGAGAGGGAGATGAAGGCGCGAGGGAAAGAGGCATAGGTGTTTTACAGTCACAGAGGGAGTCAAAATCAGAGCCGTGACAGTGGATATGGATGGTGCACGAGAAGGAATTGAAGATAGAAATAAGTATGCTGTTAAATGAGGAGAAGATGAGATTATGAAGGTCCTGCCAGGCAAACAGCTTCTGTCTTCCTAATGACTTAGGAAAAATATGGAGTCTGAAAATAATGGAGTCTGGTGCTAAAAAGAAGGGCGTAAATACAAGGAAATGAAAGTTGGAGTAATCCCTCAGAGGATATTGGATTGTAGGTGGTCAAGGTCACAAAAACCCGGCTGGGCAACTTATGTGGTCCTGCTCAGGATGGGGAAAAAAGACATGGGATTCTCTCAGTTTCCATGGTCAGGTAACTGTCAGCAACTGACGGCCACTGTTGACAATCACTGTGATCATATCCTACTGGTTAGGAATCACTGGACTAGAACATTCTAGGGAGGATTCATGCAAGATGTGAGGCTTGGTGTGAACAGTGAAAGCTCAACAGGATATAGGCTGGCAGAGAGGAGGAAGAAAGCTATCCAAGAAGAAAGAGTAACCAGAGAACATAAAAAAGCTTCCCCCAAATGCTGTAACTTAGCAGCAGAAGGGGTTGGAGGAGATGAGGAGGAGGAGAGGGATCCTTCCAGGGAATGTTGGAAAGTAGAGTTAAATGAGTCTTAGTTTCTGGAAAGAACTCCACTCTAGATGAAGAAGTTGGTCTTTATCTCTTGACAACAGTTTTAAAAGTAAAACGTCACCATTGGCCTCACAAGCATCCTTTCTTAGGCTTACAGATGTTCACATCCAGCTGTATCTCGTGATGTCAGGAAAGAGGAAACATTTGGTTGGTTTCTTGTCTGTGTTGGAGATACATTTACACACAGTATGTGTAATCTTCAACACACTCTGCAAGGTGGATATTATGCCCATTTTGGCTAAGGAAACTCAGGTAGAAGCAAAGGGGTGAGAGTCCACACTCCCACCCATTTGGCTCCAGTTCAAAACTCTGTTAGGGACACAATTCATGCAAGTGCATCAGTACAAACTTCCCAACCAGAGGTCCTCTGTGTATAGTAGAGAGAGCTACTCTTTTTGTCCTGCCAGCAGGAATAATTTTTGAAAATCAAACAAGTTCTAGGGCTGTTGCAGGAAGGGAAATAGAAAAGGCAAGTATTTCTTTCACCCAGAGCAGGTGAGGGTAGGCAATTTTACTAAGGAACAGCAGGAAAGGGTTTGAGTGCTGTGAGTTATATAGTTTCCATAGCTCTTGGAATTATGAAAAGAGTCGTCATGGGTTACCAAGATCCATGGGGCTGGGATCTGCTATAGTAAACCTGGGATTTGAGCAGCAATAACATCCCACAGAACTTAATTTCTTTTTTACTTCCTTCTCTCCTCATGCTTTTTGACTCCTTTTTCTGCAGGTCTCGCCTCGGGCAAATTTCAACGAGGCTGCTGGAAGTGGAGTGGTGACATTGACAGCTGCTCTCAGTAGACAGGCCCTGAGGCTCCTGGTCCTTTTGAAGTATGACCTAGGTCCACCTTTGTCGAGAGTGAAGGTATAGGACCCCAGGAGGCTAGGGATCTGAGTGCATCAGCTCTAATTTTTTAAAAATACATTTTTAACAGTGCTGTTTTTTCCATCATATTCCTTTAAAAGTCATAAGCATTTTCCCACTGCCCAAATGCCCATATCTCCCCTCACCCAAATATATGGTTTAAAAAGACAACCAACACACACATCCAGACAAAAAGCCAAGAGCACATAGTTTCTCAGAACGGGACAAAGAACACATGTCTGTTTTATGCTTGAATCGAGGGATTTTTTGGCCTCTGCTTCTTAGTGTTCCTCTCAGCAAGTCAAAGTGTTTCAGGATCTGTAACTGTGCTAAGTCAATCCTTGTCTAATCTACATGCTCTTGAGTGCCAATACGGTGACACTCTGCTCCAGTAAATCATGTTGACGTCTTTCTTTGCCTTTATTTTGTTTCATTCCAATTTCTCAGCATGCGTTCCAAGGCCTGCCACAACTTGGAAAAACTAGAATTTTCCAGCATCTTTGTAAGGGGCAGGTTAAGAAATATTTCCTAAGATCAGGTACTTGTTATGATTTCTAGGGCTGGTTTTTCGTTGAGTAGAGATATGCTTTGATGGGACTTCTGGATTATATTACTCCAAATCTCCTAGTAATGCAACATTAGGGTGTGAGAAATTGCGTAGCAAAGTAACATTGAGCAAGCTTTCAAACAGAACATAAATAGCTGCTTCTGATCATAATAGCTACCATTTATTGTACCTGACACTGTACTAGGTATTTATGTAAACCATGCCATTTAACCCTCAAAGTAATCCTATGACATACGTTATTGCCATGGTTTTTTCAGCGAGGAAATAGAGACTCAGAAAGGCCAATCGTTCATTGAGCTTATCCATAGCAAGGTCAATACTTCAACTTAAGCCAGGTGTTCTGCCCATTATTCCAGACAGGACCTCGTGTCTCTCATGTTCTTTACCTGTCCCAAAGCAGAGACCTTTGTCCTCATGGTTGATGCTCTCTGGGCTGGTGCTCAAATGGCTGCACTTAAAATGTATGTACAAGTATTTAGTTTCTATCAGAAAAAGGAAGCAGAACAAATAAATAGAAAGAGGTGAATACAGAGGTTACCTTGTTTATGAGTTTCTTGCTTTTCTAGTGGCTGAATCTGATGATTTTTGGTTCTGCTTCACCTCAGTCAAATTTGCACAATAAATTTAGTTTTCTGCTTGTCCTTGACAGTCTTGTTCTTGAGTGCCTCTCAACGCAGCCAGGACACCTACCTCAGTTGTAGTCAGTTCTCAAACATTTATTGGGCATTTGTTGATGAATAATAAATGAGGACAAACAGATGGTTTCCGAATAATGTGGCCGGTTCAGTGATCAAGGTACGCAGAGGAAGGTATGGGCCCACAGAGCAGGGACAGGGGAAGGGAGGGCCCGGGAAGACTTTCTGGAGGACTTTCTGAACCAAGTCTTGAAGGATAAATAGAAGTCAGCCAGGCAAGGAGGGGTTGCTACTGGGCTAAGCAGAGAAAATGGCATGAGCAAAGGAGGGCACAAAGATACGGAAAAGTGACATGTGGGCAGGGAACTGCCAAGAGTTCAGAATAATTGGAACACAAAATGCAGACCTAATTTCAGAGCTGTAAAGGAGGGCTGAGTTCAGAGAGGTCAGCCAAAACCAGTCTACATAGGTTCTTATTTGCTGCGTAAGAGGAGTGATACACACAGGTATGCATTTTATATAGATCATTCTGAACTCAGGGGGAAGATGAAGTGAGAGGTAGAAGCTGAAAGCACAGAATACAAGTCCAATTATCTCCACCCCCTCAAGAAAGCAAAAGGGTTAGTAATAATTGTGGAATGGGAACTTTGGAATGGAAATCTATCAAACACTAAAAGTTCTGCACTGCAGATGCTCGCATTAATTTACTCTTCGTCTGTGCTTGAAGTCCTGGGACCCTTGGTTGAGAGAGAATAAGATAAACATCCAGGCGACCTCTCATTCCTTCAGCTCTGGTGCTGTGTCCTGTTAACTCACGTCTGAGTATTTCCCTGCTCCTGTTTTTGATGTCTGTATGTATGATCACTCCCCTGCATCAGGTTTTTTACTATCATTTGCAGATGATGGTTGGCCTTTCAGTCAATACTAGCTTGAAGTAAAGACTTTCAATAAAGTAACTCAGTGATTTCTACTCTTAATCTGATTACATTTAAGGATCATATCACTGTCTTCCAGTTCATGCTACTCCAGGTGTGATCTGCAGACCCGTGTGGGCCCAGGGACTTTTGTCACCACGCCAGGATAAGATAGGGGCAGAATGGGAGGATAAGCACTTAGAAACCTGTCACAATCCAGATGCATTATTTCATCTACATGGAAGAGATTTTGTTATTTTCTTTATTCTACTTTTCTAGTAGTTCATCTTTGTGTATTTTACAAAAATATTAGTCTGTGCTGGATGGGGCCAGAAAGAGAGGTTTGGGAGGGCTTGGTCCTTTATCGCAGATAGTTTGAGACACTTTGTTCTACTTCATGTGGCAAAATGAATGCTGTAGCAGAAAGAAAGCAAGCAAAATCACCCTAGCAGTTCTAAGTGACTATACTGCATCAAGCAGGTAAGCTAGATGTCTCACTTGATATTCACCAAAGCTCTGTGAGATGGACACCTCTATAGCTATTTTGCAAATGAACAAACTGGGCTAGGAGAATATGTGCAGATTATCTAGGTTGGAATCAACTTCAAATCTATGTAACCTCCCACTACCACCACCATCAATGCTGTTCTTATTAATTCCTGCTTCCCTGCTACAAAGCATATAATTTAGTGCTAAAATTAGGCTTGGAATCACGAAGAGATGGACATTGTATTAAGATCAGGGTTCCTATCATATGCCATTTCTAATGTCTGTAATTCCTAGCACAGCACTAGACACAACGTTGATTTCCAGTATGTGATGGATGATTGGCACCACCCTAGAGTGCCCTTGCTATTAACATGTTCCCTTAGAGGTAAAGAGCACCAAATACTCTGGGAAAAACAAGTGCAGGCCTTCTCATAAGCGGCCATGCTGTCAATTAGAGTGGAGCCTGCATCAGATTATTATCTAAAAATAAGCAAACATTAGACCACCTGTTTGAACTGAGGAGATATTTTTTTTTTATCTCAGAAAACTGTTTGTGTGTGTGTGGGTTTTTTTTTTTTTTTTTTTTTTTGTTTTTTTTTGAGGAATGAGAAGGGAGGAAAACTAAGTTTATTTATTTTTAAGGCCTCAAACTATTGCAGATGTTCAAATAGGCTGGAAGATCACCAAGAAACACTTTGTCACATGTCATTGTCTCTGATCCTATCCCACCTCAGCCATCTGTAATGTTAGATTAACTGAATGATTGAATGCACTTCTGTTTCAGGTTTTAACTGTGAACATTTAACATGCTACAGTCCAGGAAAGTTCTCCACACATCCGAGATTAAGCACTCTAGATGTTATCCTGGTGCCTATTTCATTCAGGACTAACACACTTTGAAGAGAGCATGTCTCTGGGCTGGTCCCTACTATAAATTTTGTTTCAGGACTTGCCAGTGCCCTGAGCAGAGTATGCAAAGTGCAATCCCAGCTGCAGATCGTGTGTGAGATTGACATTTCAGATACATTGAAATACAGTCCGAAGTATTCTTCATCAAAGTACAAAGCTATATTCTGGGATCCCAGATGAACCAGGTGCCCAAACTGCTCAGCTTACCTGCCAGCGTGTCAAAGGCACCATGTAAGGAGGGACTGCAGCACACAGAGGCAGTGGCAGAGTCAACAGGACGGCAGGCATGAGGGAGTTTTGAAATCTGGAGCACCCCAGAAAGTGCAGAAGTGGAGTTGATACGCCCCCTCATCCCGACCTTTTCTAAGATCTTGCTAACAAAATCTAGGTGTTTCTTTATTCTTTTTTTATTATTTTTTTTTTTGAGACAGAGCCTGGCTCTGTCTCCCAGGCTGTATAGTGCACTGGTGAGATCTTGGCTCACTGCAACCTTCACCTCCCGGGCTCAAGCAATCCTTCCACTTCAGCCTTCTTAGTAGCTGAGACTACAGGCACATACCACCACACCCAGCTAATGTTTTGTATTTTTGCAGACGTGAGGTTTTGCCATGTTGCCTGGGCTGACCTCCAACTCCTAGGCTCAAGTGAGGCCACCTGCTCTGGCCACCCAAATTACTGGGATTACAGGCATGAGCCACCGTTCCCAGCCCATTTCTTTATTCTTAATAATAACAATTGTATTAAGAATATCTATCAATGAGTGAATAGCTACTAGATATTAAGCACTATGCTTAAGATATTGCTATGGTTTGAATATTTGTGCACCCAAAATTCATATTAAAATCCTCATCCCCATGGTGACACTATCAGGAGGTAGAAACTATGGGAGATGATTAGGTTATTAGGGCAGAGCCCTCATGAATGGGATTAGTGTTCTGAAAAAAGCGACCCCAGAGAGCTTTCTCGCTCCCTCCACCATGTGAGATTACAGTAAGAAGTTTCTATCTATAAACCAAGAAGCAAGCAGGCCCTCATCAGACACTGAATCTGCCTAACTCAAGAGTGTGATTAGGATTCTCCAGGCTTTACAACTGTAAAAAATACATTTCTGTTTCATATAAATCACCCAGGCTCTGGTATTTTATTCTAGAAGCCAAAACATATTAATACAGGTACGATGCAAAAGTAGCTTCTTTAGCCCTCTCCTTAATCAGCAGGGGTAGGTATCATTACCTTCATGCTACAGATAAAGAAACTGAAGCTCAGAAGGTAACAAGGCTAGTGAGTGAAGAGCTTGTGTTTAAATTCAGATGCATTGATCCTTAAACTGGTTATTTTTATTATTTTGGTTTCCTCTAATAGGAAGTAAAGTAGACCTGATAATTTTATTATAGTTAAAAAAATATAGTTGTGTATACTGAAAAGTCTAAGTTACACATAAAAGTTTTGACTGTTCAGGTTGAAAATCAACACCAGAATCATTCTTAGCAAGAACATTGTCTTTAAGACTGAGACAGGAACTACTGCCACCTCTGCACGTCTCGGGATGTGAGCAAGCCGTGTGCCTTTCTGAGTAATTCGTATTGCAGCCTCCAGAGACACAGAGCAACATGAAGGCTTCCTGATGGCAATGAATAGTTTCCCACCTCATTTCCTTGTTGCCACAGATATTCAAAGGGAATAAAAGGACAGAAACTCAGAGTCTTGTGGTACCAAATAAAGGAGATCATAGGGACGTTAACAAAAAGCAAAAAGCCCTGAAATCAGTGTTTCTCAAAGTGACCTCTGCAGAGCAGCAAGCCTGGGTTGCGAGATAAGATGTTTGGCTAAGCAAACGGGGGAAGCGTTGTACTATGCCAGTTTTAGACATTCTCCCTTGCACATTAATATGTCAAAAGCATTGGAGAAAATTGCCATTAAAGAAAGAAAAACAAACTTGCATTTGATGTAACCTAACATATTGCATAACTCTCATAAAAATAAATGTGTGTAAATATTTGCCTTAGTGATATTCTTCAAGGACACTGTGTCCGATTTCTGCTGTATACTTACGAGGACATCCGAAATGGTTAGCATTCTTGGGGACTCAAATAACCTTGGATGATCCCATTTATCACTAGCTCCCTGTCTGAGCATGCATACTGTCGATACTTCCATCTAGATAAATCCGGTTAAAGGGGGAATAAAAGACTGCCTAAAAAGAAAGCATATTTACCAACCAAAAAGATAAATGCTCATTAATCTTTTCATTTTTGAGTTTGTACTCCTTTGAAAGTATGATGAAGGCAACAGGGCACAAAAACAATTTGGCAAACAATTTAAGAAAGTGTATAGACAGCCCCCAAATGTCCAATGGACCACTCCAACCAAGTTAACAAATCTCTAAATAGAAATTAGAGACAAACAAAAGTATTATCAGGTAATATCTTGGGAGAAACCAATAAAACTCTTTCATGGACACTTGCTAAATGGAGACGCAAAGGAAAGAACAACCATTAAGTGACATAGGAGTATTATCTGTCAAGAATGTGCTCAAAATATACGAGGAAGAAAAGAACTCATATTTTACTGACAGGAAATGGGATAGTTGAGGTTACCCAAGCTGACATTCCTAGAGTAGAGCTGGTTAACACCAGTTCTGTTTGAGTCTGGAAAGCATTCCCCCACTACACCATGCTAACCAGTTTAATTGGAACAACATAGATGGGTAGCAATTGGCTCTAGCTTCAGGGAGCAATTTATTTGGAGAAGATTAAAGATATGCATATGACAAGAAAACTAGTAGAACAGGTAGAATGTGTTAGAGACACAGAGAAACAGTGCTGAATAAAATAAAGAAATGAATGTTTCAGTGTAGCTTGGAAATGTGTATTTGTGTGTGCATGTGCATGAGCTTGAGTGTGTGTATGCACAGGTGCAAGCTTGTGCTAGAGGAGCAACATAAAGACACTGAGAGCACCAGAAACAATGCTCTGGCTTCCCTGATCTTGGGTCTAAGTGGCATGAAGGCAGGTACTAGCTCTTTACCACTATTGAACACTGTCTACACACAACAGACACTCAATAAATACCACGGAGTGCATGCAACGATAGAGCTGAAAAGAGAGAGGAGGGCTGAGTAAGGAGTCTGTACCTTGAACCTTTTACAGCTGAGTCACTGACTGCACTTTCATGCACCAGGGACACGGAGAAAACCTAGATAACATGTGAAAAGGACCAGGACAGCAAGGACCAGGGCTGCAAAACAACTCCTGAACTAACTTAGGCAAACAATTCCAGGAATCTAGAAAGCAGAACGGACCAGGTGAGCAGACCGGGAAAACAAGCCCTACCCCTACCCTACCCCTACCCTGCAAGCCCCTGATAAACGTCATCAGTGTTTCAAAATGTAACCGAAATACCAGAAATGGCGGGAACCGATCATAATCAGCCAAATCACCTTGTTCAAATGTCAGCCAATTCTAAGTCTGATGTGTACAAAATCCCCTATGACTCTGTACCTGTTTACCCCTGACTATAAAAGTGCTGTCTGGAGCCCAGTTAAGGAACTTTCCCGCTCGTCTCATGACTAGTGAGGAAGTTCCAGGTTCGAACCTGTAATAAAGATCCTTGCCGCTTGGCTTTGACTCCGGACTCTGGTGGTCTTCTCTGGGGAATAAGCGGTCTGGGCATAACACATGGAGGCCATGGCAGGAGGCATGGAGTGCTTCCAGAGCACCAGAATTAACGAGGTTCAGATGGGCTGCAGCCTTACTACTTGATTGGGTTTAGGCACCAGTGTTAGAATCCCGTATCTCTCCTAAGGATGAATTCCAATATGATTATACACAATATGCAGGCCATGTGAAGTGATATTGAATGGGGAAATGTATGTGCAGTTGGACACAACTTGGCTTTGGCCAGGTCCGCCCAAGCTCTGTGTCTACCAGTGACAAGCCTTGGGTAGGATACTTCACCTGTTCCAGTTTCACTTTCTCCTCTGTAAAATGAGGATCTTAACACTGACCTTCCGACTTGAAGATTGTAAGCCCTAGAGGCAGACTCTCTGAGAGGACATTTCACTTTCCAGCTATGTGACTACCCTTCAGTGGCTCTGTTTCCTTATTGGTAAACATTCAGCATATTTTACCATGTGGGGTTATTATGAAGATTAATGCGCTAATAGATGAAAAGAGCTCATTACTGTTTCCAGTCTGTAGTGAGTGTTGGATAAATGTTAGGCTTTCCTCATCACTTGTCTTCATCTTATTTTTCCTGTTACCTAGTGAGCACTCAATTCTCATGCTGCGATTGATACTAAAGATGGATCATTTGAACAAGTCGCTCTCTCAAAGCTGTTTTAGGAATTTCTCAGATTTCTGTATCAAAGGAATTTCTTGCAATTGGAGACTTTAAAGGCCATTCAAGGCCATTTTCTAACTCAAGAAAAAAATGTGTGCCCAAGGCTGCATCTCCCTCCCCAGTCCAACCTCAGCCTTCTTTCCTCACTTCCTCTGTACAAGACATGGTATCACTCAGGGGATGTTGAGGCATGTCAGTGGAGCTTTTGTCATTATGAAACCCTTTTTTAATCCATATGTCTAAAATGTCCCCTTAGCATTAAAAACCCAATTGTCTTCTTTTCTTGTAACTTGACCTGCTAGGAACGTGATTAGTTAATTGCTGTGGGCACCTGACATTTCAAGGAAAAAATGAACACCTCAGCCATCTTCCTTCTGATACAATGGAAAATGATTCAGCTTCAGTGGTTTCTCAGCAGGAGGCGGCTGTTTTCAGGTGGCTATTCAGAGCCTTGCAAATTCCAGATGTTAACCTGTTGTTTTCTGCGTGTTTCTCTTTTGTGATGGGATATCAGGGGAGGTGGAGGAAAGGACAAAGGGTAAGGCTCTGAGTAAGTTCTTCAAAATCTCTGCTGTTTGTAATAAAAATGTTCATTCCTATTAATTCCAGATTGTTTGCAATGTGCATACTCTGCCACTGGCAAACTGCGACGTCTCTGAAGTTTTCCTTTTCTGTCATTGTCTTTTATTTTCTAGAAGACTCTTTCCCTTTGTGGGGGGGTGGCTCTTTTCCACTCTCTTCAGCACCCCAGAGCTCACACTCACCCCGTCAGGTGCTGGAAAAGGGCACAACGCTCAGGCACATTTAGGTTAAATTTCCAGCATCTAGAATAAGGCTGTCCCCTCCTCCCCTCCCTGAGGATGTTCAGGGTAATGAGGCTCTCAGAGCCTTTCGTTCTTCATCTTTTCTGGGTCATGGATGCGTTTTGGAAATTGGGTGAAATATAAATACCTTTATCCAAGAAAAATGCAAAAATGCAGATATATGCACAGGGATGAGTGCACAGTTTCGGGGGGGATTCACACCTCTTAAACACAGAATGGAAATTGTTAAGGGTCCTAATGTAGCACCCATAGCAAGACTCTCTGTGAGAGGCCTGCCAAGGGGGAGGTGGAGGAATGGCCTTTCTGTCAATACTACTTCATTCTACCTTCTTCCCCAACACATAAAGCCAGTAATAGAGATTGTCTGAAAACTGGCATTAGAATAAAAAGAAAGAAGGTTATTAATATTATCATTGTCTACACTGTGCATTTTTAAAATCAGAGGGTGTTAAGAGAGAAGACATTATATACAACTACAACATCATGCTGTGTTGTAACACTATCTCGTAACTCTGCCTTAAAGAAAACCAGGCTTGGCACAGTGGCTCACACCTGTAATCCCAGCACTTTGGGAGGCCAAGGCAGGTAGATCTATGAGGTCAGGAGTTCGAGACCAGACTGGTCAACATGGTGAGACTATATCTCTACTAAAAATATAAAAATTTGCCAAGTGTGTTGGCAGGCGCCTGTAATCCCAAGTACTTGGGAGGCTGAGTCAGGAGAATCACTTGAACCTGGGAGGCGGAGGTTGCAGTGAACCGAGATTGCACCACTGCACTCCAGCCTGGGTGACAGAGCTAGACTCTGTCTCAAAATAGAAAAAATAAAATAAATAAAATAAAAAGAAAAGAAAAAAAGAAAAATCAAAGTTTCAAGAAAGACATTCATTTTCAAATGAAGGCCAATATGGAAGACTTACCTAGACCCACAGAAATTGAATCAGGGGTATTTGTTACTAAGCTTGCTTGTTTGCTTTTCCCTGAGGCATCTTGAATCAGGAAAACAGTGAATTCATTGATATCAAGTTTCTGTGAACACATTTTGGAGCCAGAGACATATTTGAAATCTCATGTTTTATTTGAAAATTTTGTGAAATTTTGTATTCTACTCCAGAACATATTTGTATTTTTTAAGATATATACATAATGTGTATTTCTTACTCTTTGGATGAAATTGACATTCCAGGAAGATGAGCCTCACTTACTTGTGTGTGTGTGTGTGTGTGTGTGTGTATGTGTGTGTGTGTGTTTTCTCACTACCATTGCTTCCGTCTGTGGCGAGGGTGGGGTTATAGCTACAATTAAGAAGTTGAGTTTCTGAGATAAGGTCACCCTGAAGGATATGTGTCCTGAAACATGCCAAGATCGTATCACAGCATCCACCATCATGACAGCTGAGGAGATACGAGCTACCATGTGGCTCTAGGAAACATTTAAACAAGAGAAAAAGCACAATGGGGAACTACCAGAAAGGAGCCAATATAAACCATCACCTCCATAAGGGTGGCCATGGGAAGGTGGAACCCAAGACCTATAGGACTCTCTGTATTCCACAATGTTTTAAAAAATAAGCCCTGGTTTATATTCAGAAATTGAATGTGTTTCTTTACCAATATCTAAGACCAGTTCCTGGTTTAGAATTGGTGCTCTAAAAATATTTGTAAAATGAGTAAAATATCCTCCAATTAATTAGAATGATATATTGATGAACTGCTTGGAGCTCCCATTCTACCTGGATTGTAAAATCTTTTCTCCAATGTAAAGGACACAGTACTGTGGGTTCAGAGACCAGGGCTGGATTTCAGGCAAACCATTTAATAATTGTATGAAGTTAAGAAAATTACTTGAATACTCCAAACATAAATTTCTTCATCTAAAAAGTAAGAATAATGGATTAACCATATAGGGTCATGAGCCAGATTAATAGTAATGCATGTCAATGATAAGATCTGGCTCACAGTAAGCAGTACTCCTATTGCTATAGACAAAGGCTATAGTAAATGTAATTCTTCTTACTGATTGCAGTTCAACATACTCTGAGTGAAAATAGAAGTAGAAGCAAATAAAAGACAGCACATAATACAGGGCTTAAAAATGTAATATATACTGTATAAGTATTAAGGATTTAGAGTACAGTCATACTAATTAAGACTAGAGAAGAGTGGACAAGAACTGGCCCATGGGGAAGATCTGGGCAGATAAAGGTAAGATGAGAGTTCAAAGTTCACTTAATTTAGGAGAAACCCAAAATGGTACCAGTTATCCCTGAACAAAGTAAAGAGACCAATTTATGTCAGTTGAGGGCCAAGTAAGTGAAAGAGTGAGTTAGAGAAAGTAGAGACAATATCCTTTCCACAATATGTTTTTTTGGTACTTTCGTTTTAGACTTTAAGGTTTATGTTGTAAACCTCACTGAATCTTCTCTCCAACTCAGGATTCCTTATGACCATCACATTGTAGCCCACACAGGTTGGTAAGAACAAATCAGGATTGCATTCTATTCCAGACATCATATTTTAAAGAAAACATTGACAAAATGGAATATACTACAAATAAGAGAACGTGATGATGGGGAGTCCAAGGGAAAGGAATCATGTCATGGAAAGGAATCATGTCATAGAAAACAATCAGAAAAAGAAGATATAAAAAGATTGAAAAGATTGAGAGAAGAGTGGTGGCTATCATTATGTATTTGTGGAATAATTATGATGAAGAGGAAGAAGACTTGGTTTGAAACGTCCAGCGAGCAGAGTTAAGGAGTGTGGTTTGGTGGTACTTGGAGCAGACTTGTGTACAGTGGAAGAAAGAATGTCCTACCAACTATAATTTTTGTTGAGGAACTGAGCTGTCCTGTGAGGTCCCACCTCTTCACTTAGGAGGCTAAGTAAAATGGAATAGTCAACTATCTGCAATGTTTTAGGGAATGTGGAGATCTCTATACATTATGCAGGGTAGGCTGGACTACATCACTTCCAAGGTCCTTTTCCCAACTCTGCAGTCTCTTACTTCTGATTTTATCACTTTCCTTTTTCAAAAGGCAGACATCTAGTAGAGACGAAGGCCATTCATCTTTCCATTGAAAAGACAAATTAAAGACTATTTCTAATGTAATGGATGTTAAAAACTGAGTATTAGACTGGAGAAGATAAACAATCAAAGCCAGGATTATTATCTAGCTGATCCTTGAGCTGCTAAATAAGGTAGAGAGTGTCATCTAAATAGATTGGTTCATGACCTTTCCTGAGACATGTAGTTACATCACCTCCAAAGCACAGGCAATTTTGGCACCTTTAGTTTTTATCCCGTTTTTCAAACATAGATAGATGATAGATAGATAGATGATAGATAGATAGATAGATAGATAGATAGATAGATAGATAGATAGATAGATAGAAAGATATGCTTATGCAAGAGGGGGCCTACAAAAAGAAAAAAATTGACAGAAAGTGCTTTACTATAAACAGATTTCAGTGATTGCACTATAGCACATGGCACCCTGCCAAAAGGTGTACTGACTAGATAATTTTTAAACAGAGGTAGAAATTTAAAGCAACCTTAAAAACCCTTTGAAAACCTAAAACTGGTATAAAATTTACCTTTGCAGTTCCTAGTCCGGGAGATGTACCCCCAGTCCAGGATATGTACCCTCAGTCCCTCTTTCACTGTGCCCATATCCTCCGTGTTATCCTTGTCTGTCTAAAGCCTATGAGGACAGCACAGCCAGGCCATTACTCCTCCAAATAATGAAAATTATAATGAATATGATTTCAGCAAAATCATGGTTACAGCTTCTTAAAAACATTCTTTATCTTATGTTATTCACGATAGAAAATAGGAAGGGTATCATCACCATTTTTGGGAAAAAATGTGAAATAATGAAGAGGAATTTATATAGCCAGTAAGCAGAACCAGGGTGAAAATGTATGCCATCATATTGCTCTTCTATTTTATATCTCTTTTTATAAGTCTAAATGCTGCAAGAAAACCTCTTTTTAAAATTTTTCATTGGCTGGACATGGTGGTTCATGCCTGTAAATCCCAGCACTTTGCGGGGCTGAGGCAGGTGGATCACCTAATGTCAGGAGTGCAAGACCAGCCTGGCGAACATGGTGAAAACCCTTCTCTACTGAAAATACAGAAATTAGTTGGGCATGGTGTCTCAGACCCGTAATTCCAGCTATTCAGAGGCTGAGGCAGGAGAATCACTTGAACCCAGGGGCTGGAGGTTGCAGTGACCTGAGATAGCCCCTCTGCACTCTAGCCTGGGCAACAGAGTGAGACTCTGTCTCAAATATGTGTGTGTGTATATATATATGTGTATATATATATATATATTTGACACATCATGATGCATAAATCACTAATAGATCTAAACTAGTCTCTCAACCCTTGATTATCTTCACATTTGAGTTACATGATTATCTGTTGTGGGAGATAAAAGATGGCATATAATACCACGTGCATTGTAGAATGTTCCTTTCCAATATCTCTAATCTCTATTCACTAGATTCCAGTAGCAACCCCCAAGCTGTGACAATCAAAAATGTCTTCAGACCCTACCATATGTCCCCTGGGGCAAAGTTACATCTGATTGTAAACCACTAATCTGACTCCACGTTAATTCCTTTTTTAAAAAAGAGGCACACACTAAATTAATTGACAGTATGTGTATACGTCTGCTGTGTGTAGGCATGTGTGCCCATACATGTGCAAATAATGGACAAAGAAACCTCCCAATGTCTTTGGCTTCTTCTAGGACTCAAACCTTCCCAGCACACAAAAGCAGTGGCACCACCTTGGCATTAGTGTTTAACCTGGGCTGAGGATTGGATGGTGTGTAAAATGAGACTTTGGCCATCAAGTGAGGTATTTTTATTTCCTCATACACAAAATGACATCATTTCCCAATGAACCACAAAACACTTAGCTATAGGAACCCAATAAGTCAAATTGAATTTGCCAACAAAAATTGGTATTTATGCAGAAGACATAGAAATCTTTACTCTAAACAATGTATCAACAATGGTGAGAACATCAATAGAGTTATACATTCTCCCCTTGAATTGATTTTGTTTCAGTTGCTCAGATGTTTTTTGGATTAACTTTACTAATGAATTTTCACAGTGGTTTATTCCCTTGACTACTAAGCCACAGTCTGTGCTTAATTATGATATGCTTGCCTAAGTCCAGGTCTTTTATCAGACCATTCATGGCTAGAAAAGATTTGCACGGATGACAGACTAATACTCCTTGTTTGTAAAGGACAAAACCAAGAATGCACTGCCTATGAATATTTGCATTCCACTCATATATAACAGATTACAGAAACTGTTACCATTATACTTGTATTTAAATGCCTTAGTTCTTTTAAGCTTGAACAATTCTCTGTATGTATATTGTGACCCATATCCAAAATTAATACAACAGTTATAATAAGAACAACAGGAAATATTTCTATTGTAGTCTCACAATTTTAGAATTTGTGGTTTGATATATTGAAAGCTGTCTACCAAAGATGTCTCTGTCTTCTGCCAGTAAAGAAGTAAGCACTGTTACACACACACACACACACACACACACACACACACACACACAGGCACACAGACACACAGAGTCGTACATATTATATTTACAAGACACATGGCATACTGTAAGGTTATCTCAAAACGACAAATCAATACCTCAAAACCAATGGAACTACTGTGTAGTTTTATGTCTCTTCCGTATTCTTTATACAATTAGATAATTGTTGAAGGAGCTTTATGTTTTTCAGGTAACAGTATCTTGATCTAAATAAACTCCAAGGCCAAGGTGCTCACTAATCCAATGTGTACTTATTATCCATATCCTCAAATATCACGATCTCCTGATTGTGGTACTGAAATGTCAAGCTGAATACATTTGAAGTTCACAGTCTATCTGTTAGGCAAAAGAACCGTGTGAAAGAGGTATAAAAATAACCACAGTAAATCAGAATGCAAAGAATGCTTATTGAACGCCACCCTGAAACAAGCAGCCACAGTGGAGCGTGTCTGCACACCTTCCGACAGCATTTGATTTCAGAAAATAAGTAGATATTAATTTCCATCCAAATGCCCATTTCAATTCATTATCTGGAGAGGTAAATATTCACAAAGGTGACACCCAAGTCAATATTGACCTTGGGGGATAATAGATCTTGACAGTTACCGGCACAAGTGGTTTACATAGCGGATATGCACATGTACAATTCCACCAGGTGCACTAACCATGAAAAAAATCTAAAAATAAATCATTAAAAAATCTGTGTATGCATATATATGTGTGCATACTATTTATTATTATTAAATTATTTTGAGTAATCCATTAAATAAACCTTCCTGTATTAAATTATTACTTCCTGTATTAAATTATTAAATTTTATTACAAATACAAAGCAGGGTCATTTGGGGTTCACCCAGGAGGGAGGAGAGAGCACAGTGGGGACCTAAATAAAAGGATTTTGTGATGAATGGTACTCTAAGTAAACACTCAAAGATGTGATTAAAGTTAATATTCTGACCAGAATCAGAAATCAAGACTGAATCCAGGTGTGTGACAATTTTATCTTATTTGTATACTTTCATCACTTCTACTCACATTAATTAACATTAGGGAGCACGGAGATGGCCTCACTGATGGAGCCCCAAGGTCCGTTTATTTCACAGATGTTGGGAGACAGAGGCTTGAGGCGGTTGAGGGAGCACTGCACTGTAAGGCAACACGCAGGGGTTTGCCCCGTAATATCCCTCACCCAGGCTTGCTGCCTGTGTTTGGGTGTCACCTAACCTGTCGTGCTTCAGTTCCATTTATTAAGTAGTTATTCTGCCACTTATTGTGCTATATATGGGCAATTTAATCACAGCTAACATGAGATTCCCTTTTCTGAGGAGGTCCTAAGGGAATGCCTGGAAGGCAGGTAGATAATGCAAGGGCTTTCACAACACAATTATTTAAAATACAAACAGCTACCACCAACTAAGGATATCAAGAGAAGGACACAAGTATTTGACAAGCTACCATCTTTTCAAATCAGTACATTCCAGTAAGAATGCCTTGCCCTGACACTCACATAAAATAGTAAGACATATCAGATTTACGATGGTTTAGAATAAAGCGTCTGCTTATTTAGTGTAACTTGGGGCAGAGATCATATTTGAAGTAGTTACCAGCCTGGACATCAGCTTGTCGGCCAATGCAAGCAGAGCCAGGTGGGGCACACCCAGTGTGGCTCTGCCGCTGTGCACCAGGCAGGCGTGGACCATGACTGAGGAGGGATTCCATCCCCGCTCTTCCTCAAAATGTTCGTGCACCTAGTTGCTTTTTCGTGAAATTGTAGGCTTAGAGATTCCTGCAATTAAGAATAAGGCAGAAGTCTTCACATGGTACCTACATGAAGAATCAGAAGAAGGACAGGCTGAGTGCTAGGATTCTAGGCCCTTCACTCTATTTTCTTCAAAGCTACTCTTGTAATTTATTTTACATATTAAAATCGTATGTAAGATTTCATTTAGTAAACCAAAAGGTTCTGCTTTTAAAATAAAATTTAAATATTTAAGGCTTTATTCCTTGAAAGGTTAATTCTTTTTGAGAGCTAGAACAGTGCATTGATTAATTGCCTCAGTGTGAACAGCCTCAGAATACTGTGTCCTTTTTCGATAGCTCCCATTGTTGATGCAGAAGAGAGGCAAGACTGTAAGGCACTGGACATTGAGCAAATTATTTTGCCTCTCTAAACCCAAACAAGAAGGTCCACTGAGTCAAGACGATAGCTGAAACAGAAGACACAGGAGACACAAAGACAGGCCTCGCAACCAAGCCAACCAGCAAGCCTGAGGGACAGACTCATGAGAACTTGAGAATAAAACAAAGCATTTACTGCTGTGGTTTTCCATGCAGTTGACAATGAAAGCAGGTATGTACAAGCACTGTTCCTTCCCTACCAAGGGAATGCTCTGAAGCCAGTCGGACAGGGGCCCATCATTTGGCACTAGTCAATGATAGTCAGTGATGAAAAATAATGAAATTGGGTATACACTTGTCAAACCTAACCTTTTGCTTATCCCTATTGGATAAAAAGAGCATATAGTCTGTATCTGGGGATGAATTTTGCAGTGTTAAGACAAAGAACAGATCTGAATGCATCCAATAATTACCTTGTTTGAAACTACTATCTAAGTGTCAGGAATAAGATTTTTCTAATTAGTAAAAAATTGTATTGTTTATTTAATTGGTCTATATAAATTGTATGTATTTGTGGAGTACAACATAATGTTTTGATATATGTACACAGTGTGAAATGGTAAAAATATTTAAATCTTACTCTCTTAGCAATTCTCAAGTATATAACACATTATTTTTAAGTATAGTCACCTTGCTGTACAAAAGATCTCTAGAACTTATTCCGGCTTTCTAAGTGGAACTTTGTACCTTTTGACCGATGTCTCCCATTCCTCCCTACACCTACAGCCGCTGGCAACAACCATCCTACCTCCTGCTTCTATGAATTTGAGATTTTTAGATTCCACACATAAGTGAGTTGTGTAATGTTTGCCTTTCTGTGACTGGCTTGTTTCACTTGGCATAATGTCCTCCAGGTTAATCTATGCTGTCACAAATGACAGAATTTCCTTCTTTTTCAAGGTTGACTAGTATTCTGTTGTGTTTTTATGCTATGCACTTTTTATCCATTAATCTGCTAATGAACACTTAGGTTAGTTTCATGACTTGACTATTGTAGACAACGCTACAGTGGACATGGGAGAGTGGAATTTAAAGATAAAATCCATGTAACAAATTCTAGGGCTGCAGTATTCCTCAGGGGTGAACTATTATGTAGTGACAAAAACACTGCACTTAGTGACGGGTGAGTCTCAGCAACAGACACTCATAGTGCGCACTGATCATGGAATCCACAAGGCCATTAGTGAAGGCATGACGCCTGGCCACCAAAAGTTGATGAAAAGCTTTAGTGAGCAATACAAGCAACTTTTATAAACGGCTAACCTATAGGAACTGGTTGCCATAGTGACTTCTAGATAGAGAGAAGAAGCCTTCTGCAAGACTGGAATAAGATGGCCTGAACATTGGGGCAGAATCTGTGGGTCTAGACACATGAGGCTTTCCTCACCCTGGATGATAGGGAAAGACTGTCTCTGCTAGGATGAATTATCTGCTGGAGTTTAACAACAGCTAAGCCTTTGTGTTGAGGTCAATAAAACAGCAGATAAAACTTTTAAAAGTATGAGTTTTGGAGCCAGAGAAAAGTGGGTTAAAATCCCAGTGTGATCACCTATAGGTATTTAATCTTGGGTAAATTACCACACCATCCAAGCCAGTATATCCTCACCCTAGAACGGGGAAAAGAACAACTGTCTCATAGGACTGTGATAACAAATAGAATAAGATCTTACCAAGTACCAGCCTTGGCACGGAGTGTAGGTTTGAAACCCTGCTGAGAAAGAAACACATTACTTAACTTTATCTCCAATCTCCAATGTTCCAGCATTCCAATCTGCTTTGTTTCATTTCTTTGGATTGTGTCAAAGGGTTCCTGATTGTTGTAGAATCAGAGGCATTAATCTTTTAATATCCTGGTGGTTTCAGCCTATCTCCAATCAGAAAGCATCTGCTCTGGTTGACCCCATTACTGTAAGCTGACAGAGCTCATTCACTCAAAGGCACAACTCATGGATGTGGCAGCATAGTCCCAGGTGACCGTAACAGGGGCGAGCAGTATCTGAAGACTTGGGCTGGGGCTGGGGTTTCTTTTTACCCAGAGCCCATCCAAAAGGCTCTGTTTCTGTTCACTATGCTAGTCTGTGGGTTTCCTTTTCTCTTGTGAATTAATAAGTCCTTCCTACTCCCCGTTATTGATTAATCATAATATGCAGTTCACAGATTAACAGCTGATCATGGGAAATGCAGCAACCTGTTGTTCGGAGATGAGGAGAGAGACCACAAAGTAGGACTCTGTGATAGAGGAAGACTGGAAAATATAAATAGGGAGAAAGAGCTAAAAAACTGAAGCCTGTGTCCCTGGCATTATGCAGCCCTCTGTCATGGGTTAAGTTAATAAACTTGGGTCATCAATTTTAATTGGGGATTTAGGGAAAATATTTTATTATAATATAAACATGGATATAATATGGAGCTGAATGCAAATTTGCCTGAGTGTTGAAGATAAAATTCAGGAAATTACATGCTTCAGTGGCCATTTGAGGCTGAGCTCTCAGAATCCCCTGGGTTCCCATGCACTCTATTTTCCGGTGAGCAGCACTTCAGTGGAAAAGTTTGAAAACCATTAACTTAGGCCATAAAACGTAAAAACAAGTCATTTAGAAAAGTTAATTGCAACAGGAAGAGTGAAGAAAGGGAGGTAGAAGGGAGAGATGGAGAGGAAGAAGAGAGAAAGAAAGGAAAAGAGTAGAAGAACATGGGGAAGAGAGAGGAGAGGAAAGAGAAGGAAGAAAAGAGGATTAGAGAGAAGGCAGATCAGAATGTTGGGGAAGAATATCAAAGACAAGCGAGCAGGGAGATAAGACTTAAAAAATAAGAGATGCTTCATACATGGAGCAAGAGTAAAGGAATGATGGAAGGGTGGATCACAGTGCTCTGACCTTGCTTTGAGATGATACGGTTACCTTTTATTGTGGTTTTCTTTAGAGCTATGTAGATGGCAATTTTAATTTTTCTTCTCATCAACTGTTTTCTCATGAACAAAAAGATTTCAGAAGTGTACAGATAAATGGATGGGCAC
>NW_012115155.1:6260996-6285263 GCF_000951035.1 Colobus angolensis palliatus | reverse complement strand
TCATCAATTATGATGCAGCACCTGATTTTTAACCCCAAATCAACAAGAAAATAGGAATACTTATGCCTTATTCATCAGAAACAGGCTTCAGTAGTACGCAGGAAGGCAATGTGGCTCTCTCTACTTTACAATTCTAGGTCCATCTGCCTGAATGTCCTGCAAATGGTGGTCTTAGGGAGCTGAGAACATTGTCACACACACTCCTTCCCAAGATCATGGGTTTACTTAAGGTCTGTTTAAGGATCCTTCTGCCATAATGCTGACATCTTCTCCACAGGCCTGTTCAGTTTTTGGGAGGGGCTGTGCTCCTTACTTCTCCAGATGAAGCTTGTTTCCCCTACTCTTATGGGGCTCCTTTTGTGAGTTCCTCAGCAAGCAGCTTCACTGGCCAAGGCCTAGAAGCAGTGATCATGCTATGACCCAGCCCAGGAACCAAGTGAGGGATCCAGAATGGTGATGTTTCTCTGTCAGGTGGAGGTAGACTCTACTTATATAGACTGTTTACATGGGAGATAAAATGAGAACAAATTTCTATTTGTCTAAGCAGTGACTCACCCATCCCATTACCCAGATGAAGGGGAAGTGGGCCAGACTTTGCTTGAAAATGGAAATGTGGCTGTCCTTGCCCTAATTGTATCATAAGTTATTATGAAAAAATCCATGTTGAGTTTCATTAGTAATTATAACAGGTATAATGATTGGATGTCCACATTATATGTATTTTATGCAGAGTCACTCATACTTACAGACTTTGCAAGATCCATATTAGTATCCACAGAACATATTCACAGAACGAGAATTAAATCAATCCCAAACTGTGTGACACATGCCCCTCTCACTGTCCTTTTTCATCTCCCCATTGGCCATCTGCTGTACTTTTGGTCATGTAATATGAGGGAGGGGTTCAGCCTGGGCAAAAATAGGAAAGTGGCAACACTTGTTTTGCATACCTAGAACATCCCTGTTCTTTCTCCTTCCAGATTCAAAACATTATCCTCCCTTTTCCAGATACCCAGTACTATCTCTTCCATACACACTTTTTTTTTCTGGAAAAGGTCTGTTTCTCTGTCAAGTACAGTATAGATTTGCTTTCCTATACTCAGTGGGGCTCTGTGTCTTAAAGCTTATTTATACGGATTGGAAGGCTCCCTTCCCCACACAACTCCACCCATATTTACAGATTCAGGAAATTTATGGAGTTGGCAGACGAGCTGTTTGGGGACAGAGTTGGATGGGGCATTGCAATCAAGGGGCCTTCCCAGGTTCCCTGTGGGCACCAGGCCTATGTCTGGCCTGCATCAGTAACAGGTCTTGCCTGGAAGTTTCACTTTTGGTGACTACGCCCGTGTCGTTTAGGAAGGCAGCACTGGAATCTCAAAGACTTCTTACTCCTTTTATCTTACTTCCAGAAGAGAATCATCATCTCAGGGAAAAGTTAATGGTAATATACAAACCACATGGTCACAAGACAGAGGAAAAGGAATGGAACAGAGAGGAAGAAGGTTTAAGAAGAAGGGAGGGAGGGGAAAAAAGAGATACAACTGAACCCACCTATTCAGTAAATAGTGGCCTAGACTAATATCTACATAACATTTGTCTGTTTGGCACATTTCTTTAGACTGCTATTTGCTTTGGATTGCCTTTAGAAGGATATTTCTGCTTCCAAAGGTGAATAGTTAAAAATAATATACATCATGAGCAGTGTTTTGGCATTTCCCTTCACTTTCTTTCTATCTTCAACATTACTGTTGTCATCCTTTAAAACTCTATCAATTCAGCTGATCCAGTGAACAGATGGCATTAATCAACCCCCAAGAATATGCACAAAAGCAATTAGAAATGTAGAGACATGGAATGTATGCCAGCAAATCAATTACCAATGATAGCACATCAGCGTAGCACACCCAACTTCCCCTTGTTTCTCTTTCCACTGAGCAGCCCCTGATAGCAGTAATGATCCCTGGTTTACCCCCGTCAGACAGGAAATGAGAACTGGGATGTTGAGGTTTAATTACACATTCCTTAATAACTAGTTCTCACTCTGCTGACAAAATCCAGCATAATTTACAGACTAGAAGATGCATCAGGATGATGGATACAGACAGCATGTGCTATACAATGTCATGCAAATATGAAATATACTGCACTGAGAATATGGTCATTTGGTATTCCCAGAGAAGAACTTCATTTCAGAGAACTGAGTACCTTTTCTAGCATCTATCCCTGTCATTTGTCAAAAACAATGGAAACAGCTATAGAATACATTTTAACCACCAATCTGTACCTTTTGTGAGTTTACTAGCTCATACATGCCTAGGTCTTAAATTTACTTGGCCATTATTTTTTTTCCAATGCTGTGTAACTTTTGCAGATTCTGATATCTCTATCCTTCTTAACTCAAGGTCTTACTAGTTGTCACTTCAGTTATTGTAACCATCTCTTAACTGGTTTTCTTACCACCAGTCTTGGTCTATTCCAGTCTATCCTTCACAGAGTAATTTTTTTAAAGCAACAAATCTGATTATAATCATTACATGTATAAAAACATTCAATGAATCTCCACAGCCTTAAAAATAAAAGACTCTCATGCTTACCTACAACTCTTGTTTTTTTCTTCTATCCCTATACCAAGTAATAACTGCTCCCTCCCATTTCTCCTGCTAACAAAGTCTGACTGTTGAAATCTTAGACGAATTTGTTTTCCCTCAAAGAGTGTACCTTGATGCCCCAGCCAGTATGAGATGCTCATTTTGTGCCTTAAAGTGCATGCTGTGTTTACCTTTATCATAGCATTTATCACTCTGACATGACTGAAGGTTGATTTTTCTAACGAGCAAGTGTTCAAAGCTGCTTGAGGTTATGGACTACATTTTCTTATTCACTATTATTTTTCCAGATTCATAGACAAACTTGAGTTTGGCAAAGAGAACCTGTAGTTTTAAAATATTTTTTTCAAATGCATAACACACACACAAAACTATTAACATTTAAATCTGCTTTTGACCACAGCTTAAAAAGATGACATGGGATTCATGGAATCCTGTTATCAGGGTAATGATGTAGGTTTGCAATTAAAAAAAGAGATCTTTTCAATCATTTATTAATAAAGCCCCATTGAATATAATCCAAACTTTTCCATTTTATACTGATCCTTGGGCTATAAAATAGTTTTTATAGAAATGTGATTATGTATTTTTTTAGATTCTATAAGCAAAACTCATTAAAATTCCATAAAGCCAGTTAATAAAATTGGCTGCAACTTGATACTGATGTCAGTGGATGGAGAGGCTTCCTCTGTTAGGAACAAATGGCCATGTGATACATAAATGAGACCATCACAGCAATGAAGTCATGGAAATACGAAAGCTTCCATAGGTGCAGGGGCTCTTTTTTCAGCTCCCGCAACCAATCAGGTGATCCAAACTTCTGTTCTTTCATTTAATAGCTAACTGCTTCTTGGCTTTTCCAAAACAGTAGTGAGTTATACTTGTTTCAAAAATAGACATAAAACAAATTTTAAAAGTAATACTCTAGCAATAGAGCCAAGAGAGAATTTTAGTTTAGAAATAAGCATTCTTAGCAGGAAGCCAATCATTTATTCTCTCATCCTTTCACTTGCTCAATGTTTTAGGAATTGAATATAGACTTTCAAATAAAATACGACCATGAGAGAACTTTGCATCCTAGTTGAGGAGACAAGAATTGTTAGTGCTATGGAAATGTAATATATAGGGGCACTTGATAGGCCTGAGAAAAATATTTCTGTGTGTGTGTGTGTGTAGTAGGGAGAGAGTGAGATAAGATAACAAATGAAAAAGGGTATTTCTAGACCAAGCAGGCAGTCTATGAAAATAAATGCAAGATTTGAGACAACATAGCTTGTTTGTGGACTGTGAAGGAGTTTCCTAAATTTCTGTTGGAGGAATGGTGAAGATGAGGTTTAGTCAGATCAGGGCCAGGCCTGTGCTAGGACAAGGAATTCACAACTATTATTTAATTAATACTTGTTGGTCTGACATCTGTAGACTTATAAGCCATAATGTCAACTTGTGCCTTTCATGGTACTGTGTGTATGTGTACGAAAGGTATTCACAAGTCCTCATCAAGGCTGTGTCCTTTCCCTACCAAGTTTTTAAATCAAAGCTCATGAAAAAATAAAGCACCAAGTGCTCATCCAGATGAGGCTCTTATCTTTGGTCATTGTGCTGTTTAGCATTTGGCATCAAATCTAGATCTCCATTTTTTTTCCTTTAGATGTGATTCAGGAGTTGGCTGTGGTGGGAACTGCTACTCTCATACCCTTTGCCATGGGTAGAGCTACAGAAATTAACCATAAAGAACCCATGTCAAGTTTCCACAGATATGTATATACACAATGCCAAAGTGCATGTTTTGGAATAAATTTCATATCTTGCAGAGTTTGGTGTTTGAAAATAGATAAATATAGGTCCAGATATTGACTTTTTATTGCTTAGATTTGTGATCTTGAGGAAATCATTAACTTTTACCAACCGTGAATATACTAATCTGTAAACTGGACCTGTAAGTATACCTAGCTGTGCTGCCTTGGTAATTTATGTGGACACAATATGAGGTAAGAGATAAGTATATAGAAGTTGGTAGGAATTAAAAACCCTACTATGTTGTTATTCTAATTATAATTGCTTTACAATGTTAGAATATAGTCATCCCAAAAATATCCAGATGAAATGACCAGTAGGCAACCTCAGCATTTAAAGACAAAGTTTGTTAAAAGTAAATAGGATGTTAATAATAATGATCTAATCCATTTTCTTCATTTCATACAGCAAGATCATCGGGGTAACTATGTAACCTTTACAAGGTCACCATCCAGAAAGTGGCAGAGTTTTGATGAATGAAGAAAGCTTCCCTTATGAATTAAAAATGTCATTATTGGCTCCAAATGTGTACTCTGCAACCTTAAAATAAAGTCCTATTGAGTGAACTGCAATTGCCCTCTGGTATTGTAGGTAACTAGATCTTTTCTCCACCTTCTCATATAAGGGAGAAAATTATCACTGCATACATAGGCAATATTTGAGTGAAGCTCTGACTTACCAACTCAAAGACTCTGAATCACCAAATGAAGGTTTTAGGGGCATTTCAAATGATATCACATTACTTTGTTTTTTTAACAAATGGGCATAAAGAAGTGATTCAGTAAAGGGAAACTGGGATCCAGTAATGAAAGCAATGAAATTGGGTAGAGGAACAAAGGAAGAAGAAAGAAAACCGCAATGTAGAGCATAGTCACTCATTAGAACAAAAATAAATCAAGGAGAAAGTAAAGTTTTCGTAATAAAACTAATTTTCTCATAATTTTGAACTCATGTGGACATTGCTAGGCTAGGGTTTGGTATACATTTCCCAATTGTGGAAATATAAATTTAATTGTGAGATGGGGGACTATGTGAAGAGAAAGGAAAAAGTGGTCATATGTATTGTCAAAGATAAGCCAATTCAACAAAAGGAAAATCTTTAAGACTCTTCCAAAAGAGCATTATAGTTCTTCCTTTACTTGTGCCGACTATAAATGCCACAAAAAGTTGCTGCTGAAAAAACCAGACTGATTGTTTGTTTATTTTGAATATTACCTATTGATTGAGTTTGTGCATAAGCTTCAGATAACTCAAAGTGCATCTCCTTATTTGAAGAGCCTTATGAATCTGATTGACGTTCTCATATATCTTAGATGAAATTCCACATGTGATGAATGAGCTAGAATGAAGAGTTTTTGATCCCTCTCTCAAGGCTGTATTTGTGTGACCCTAATATGTAGCAACAAACTTAGATACTGTGCTTGGAAATCATTCAAAGTGATGTATTGCTCAAAATTAAAGCTCTTTATAATCTCACAACCTATACTTATTGTTAAAAATAGTAAGTAATGACACCATATGTGCTCCATGCATTCCTGCTATCTTCTGAATGCACTCTATCACTGTAATCGTCTTTTAACATACTTAATATTTAAAGAATTTTCTCAGTAATATATTTACCTACTGTTCTGTTTTGGAGCAGATGCATACCTAAATTGCTGTTTTATACTCAAGCCTGTGAGCACTAAAAGGTTGAATAACATAACAGGTATTTGAATCCTTAGCTGTGGCATAACTAGGGCTAGAACTCCTTAGCTCTTCTAACTCCCAGCTTCACTGTAACCAACTATCAAGTTATATCACTTCTTGTGTCAAAGGAGTTAATATTATATGTAAAATGACTTTTTGTTAAACATTGGCCTACTAGATCTACATTCAAAGTTAACTAATTCCCTCAGGGTAAACCCAAAGGAAGAACTGTAGCTATTTAATATCCTGAAAATCTGAAATGAGGGAATTTCTGTGGTTTTTATTACTGGTAGGTAATTATGTTCTCTGCAAAGATTCATAATACCTGTACTGAAGCTGGCCCTTCTAACCTGACTTTATTTTAATTTTGTTTAATTAGAAACTTATAAAATCTATAACTGGGCAAGCATTCATCTTTCCTTTGAAGTTAAAAGCCCAAGTTTTGGTCAGATTATGAGAAATGTAAGGGCACGTGTACACACACACACAAAACACACACATACACACCACACCACAATGACAACCACCAACAACATATTATTATAAGAATAATAAAAACAATTAGAAGTTATGTATACCTGAAGAAAGTCCACAAGTGTAACTATATACCATGGAAAATATTGGGTTAATAATCCATTTTCAAGGCTATTGCCACAAATGTCATGAAGTATTACTTCAAAATATAGGAAGAATGATCTTGTAAAAAAATTTTCCAAATAAACTTTTATAAAGTGACTATTTGAAAAGAAATTGCTAATGTTCAATATACGTACACAAATATTAATTGATTATAGATAAAAATAAACCCAAGTCTTATATTTAATGAATAAAGAGTATGGTCAGTAGAAATCTAAAGGAATTATGGAGTTTTAATGCATTTTTCTTAGAGCTTCTGCATCATAGGTTATGAAGACACCAAAATATACCAAGTTCAGAGCTAATCTTTTTCTGCTGTTCTATTATTCACTCAGTTAATAGATTTTGTACAGCATCATGATCACTAATGATTATTCCTCAAGAACATTGACCCTAAAATATTTAGCAAGCAGCAAGCATTCAATTGAAATGTTGATTGGAAATGGGGAAATTAAACTGTCACTGATAAAATACTAAAGCTCATTATCACAAAGTTTCATTTTAAATGTTCAGAATTAGCTTTATTACTGCATCGGTAATGATAAGCATGAGTCTTAAATCCATGTCATTTAGGTTTTATGAGCATTATTAAAACACATTAACCACAATTCTATTAATTTACAAAATAAATGCTATTCTACAATATTTGTTTTACTGGCTCTTAAGCAAAGGTGTTGCATTAGGAAGTCCAAAGCCATATGCCTATGGAGTATATTTTACCCTTATCTCTCACCCCCATCTTTGTGGCTTTTCAAAGTATTCACTCTCCTCAGATAGGTAAATGTGCTGAAGGGAAAACACAGCTAGCTTGCTGCCACGCCTTTGTATCATTAGGACAATACTGACCTCTAGTGTTCTAGAAGGTGGAGAAACTAGCCCAGCACTGTGCCTTACTTCCTCTTACTAACCACTTAGATCTTTTTCTAAAGCAACACGGGAACAATTTCACAGAAGAAGAAGAAAAAGAAGGAGGTGGAAGAGAAGGAGATAAAGAAGTAAAAGAAAAAAAGATTCCAACTGCTCCTACATATTCTCTGAAATAATTTATAAACCAGGGCCCTTTGGATCCTCCTTTAGAGAGGATGATCCCTTTAGCCTTCCTGTAGAATACAAACTTTAATACAATCGGTATAAAGCATTACGACTAACTGTAGATGCTGGCCCTCCAAAACTTCTGACTACAGATAGAAACACTGGCTGTTCTGAACATTTTTCTGTACACTACATTTGTTCAATTATCTTCCCTTGAGACATAACTCGGGATAAATGCACAGGGTCCTCTAGGACCTAAGTGGGTGGAGAGTGAGGTAGAAAGGCCCCTATGTGGTAAGTAATCTTCCTACTGTTCTCTAACCATGATAGTGCAAATTACAAAAAATAAAAAATAAAACTCTTCCAATATGGGTAATATTTCTGAGCTTCATGACAGGGATAAGGGATATGGGAGCAAGCCCAGAAACTTGAGGCACCTTGAAACCATCTTTGGAAACAACACAGATGGCTTAATTGCATTCTTTCTCATTTAGGAGGTCCCAGAGCTGGAAAAACTTCCTCTCCTCTGCCTAGAGAGGCAGCTGAGAAATTGAGCCTGAACCTCTCATAGCTCCAGAGATTTATTCAAGTTTGACGGACTGGATTCTTTAAATATATAGTGCAGTTGGTGGATCCCCGGGAGTCCAGCTTTCCTGCCTATTAAATTAAATGTCCTGCACTTGCCGAGGTTAGAGCTTGGACGAGACCGTGTACACTTAGTGCATACTCATTAACGTTCATAAGCACAAAGATTTTTGGGGTGGGGTGTGCATCAAAGCTCTTCCTCCTCTAATAGGGGCAGCCATTGATCTTCTGGTTGACTACAGTGGTCCATGACTCTTAGGCCAAAACTCCCACTCCTGTTAAACCGGTGCCCATTGGTTGCAGGATACCCCAACTGGAGCCTTCTGCCTAGGGCAGAACGCAGAGCCACATATCGTGGGGTGCTCGGTATACTGCAAATCCGAGGCACTGCATTCAGAGATGAGGCACTGTCACCAAGCACGGTGGCTGGGAGTATCTCCATCCCAGGAAGCTCAGCTCCCAGTGCATTCTGTCTAAACCGGGGGCCCTTCTCCGGAAAAAGCCCTGCCTGAGATCATGCAGGCATGGAATGCGGAGCTAGCAGGAGATTAAGGGAAGAGAAACCTTTCCTTATCCCCTGAACTTTGCGATAACGGAAGAAGGCAGGAAATCCAGCAGGGCTGGCTCATTTGAGCTCTGCTAACTTTTGGGATGGTTGGAGTGATGGAACCACACTGATTAGCTTTTTTTTGGTCCGTTTCCTTTGCCCAAAGCAGACACAATCGAGTACGCTTAGACAGTTGATTGTCTTTCTGAATGCGATCGTTTTCCACCTCACCTACCCGCCCCCAGCTCCTCGTACTCACAATTTGTCGCTGTTAATCCTAAATGCCACAAGCCGGAGAACAGCAAAGTCAAAACGCTGGTCAGCCGTGGTACAGAATCCATTTCCCCCAGTGAGCGGTCCCTCCCAATCGAATCCCAAATTCGCAGTCGCCAGCCGCGGCTGCTTCTCGCTCTCTCTCTTCTCTGCACGGCCTGACCCCCTCCCACCCCCCCTTGGAGAGGCACTTGCTCTTTCACACCATCCCGTGCCCAGACGCTCCACCGAAACCGTGGCGGGGGATTCTCCGGAGCTGCAGCTGGGGCTACGGTCCCCGCAACAGCCGCTAGCTGGACTCGCCTTCCTCGCCCGCCTCTTCCTTCTCTTCCCCCCTCCTTAACGGTGCAAATCCAAACCCAATTAGAACGACAGGCGCCGGAGCTCGGTGGACATCCAAATCCACCTCTTCGGGCGCGAGAGCTGGAATCAGCACCGGGGTGGCGGACAGCTCCTTATAGGCGAGCGGGGCCGCGCGGCACCGCCCACAGCCAGGCCCGCCCCGCGCTCGCCTATAAGAGCAGCCTGGGCGGGTCTTTGCCCCGCTCGGGCGCTTTTCCTCCAGGCAGCCAAGCCGCTGCGGTCCGCTTTGGCTACCTGGGAGTGAAAGGGAAAGGAGATTCTCTCTACCCCCTACCGGCTTTCTCTTCCCTTCCCCCCATTTGGGAAACGAGTAGAGGTATTGAAATTCAAAGGAGATTTTCAAAGACCGCTGCTGAAGGATGCTAATGGGAGTTGGAAGACAGACGCATTAGGAAGAGGGAATTTCCCACGGAAAGCTTTGTAATGAGCTAACGAGATGCGTTCCTCCACCCCACCTTTGGAGGGGAGGGGAAAACAGAGCTTGAATCACGCATTTAATTTCCCCTGCGTTCGTTCCCTAATGGGAAAAGCTGATGGGTCTCGATAGGATCGGGATTTCTGGTTTCGCGGTTTAACGTTGTGCACGCTCCCCTGTTTGCAGACCCCGCAGCTACTCCCACCGCTCATCCTCTCGCCGGTCTTGGCATCTGCGTCTCCGTCCCGCTCTTGGCGCGTTGCTTCGGGCAGGTACTGCAAGGTGCTCTGGGGCTCTGGATTCGAAGTCAGTGGTTCACTGACATCTCAGGGAGACGGAGAGAGGAGAGACACATGGGTGTGGTAGTGTCAGGGTGGAAGCCCGGGTTGGCTCATAAGAATTCAAAATATGAGGACTCTGCTGTAGGAATTTGAATTTTGAAAAAGGGAAAGAGTGATTTTGGTTTCTTTCTATACACCCTCTCTTGCAAATTTTGTTTCTGTTTTTGGCTTCTAGTATACATCTGGAAACTCTCCTGCTTTATCATAAATCAACTTAGTTTGTTTTTATTGGAAGCTGTCAGAGAGCTGTCAAAACTTAACAAAATGAGGGACCATAATGATTTCTCCTATTTGAAGCTTACAATGAAGTTAGGGTTGATGAACTCTAGCCACTTCAGAGGAATTTGATGTCTCCCTCTTTCCCCATCCTCCTCTTACCTTCAACAGAAGCAATTATACAGTCTTATTTGTCATTGTAGACTCCTGACAATCCTGGCTGCACAACTATAGATGAGACTAGGTTTCAAGCAGCTTCTGCATGAATCCTGAGGTTAACCTTGTGTTTCTTGGTTACAGCTAGACTCACATCACTGAAATATTAAGAAATAGTTGAATGATAACTGGATTAGTGACCTCATCATTTTATTAGAGCAGAAAGAATTTCGAGGGTCCTATCACTTATACATAAATGATCCTCTTCTCTCCAAGCTTCTAACTAAAGATGATTATGTAAGTCGCTAGATTCCTGGGCAAACTGAAAGACTTTCCCAGCTGGGGCTTTAGTTCGAGTACAAGGTAGCCTGCAGTGGAGGACCACACCCAGAAGATGGTGAATGTCAACATATCGAGGCTGAGGTGACCTAAGGAGCTGCCCACTTGGCAGCTGGGAAGGGGTCTGAAGAGAGGACAGGGCTGGGGTTCAAAGTCTATCTGCATGGACTTCTTTTTTCCTTCTACCAAGGGTACTGAGGAGCTGCCACCCAACCCGTAGCCTTGGAGGATCCCATGGTGTAAAACATCTATCTGGCTATTAATCATACTAAGAAGTCTAGAGAAATATACTGAGCCATTACAGCTTGGTATGTTCTAATTGTATGTAAACACTTAGACATTTTAAAAAGTAGAACAGTACAGATATAACAAGCTCCTTTTGCATTTTCTCTGATCCCATTCATCTGCCATCATACCTAGAAGTAAACACTTTACTTATCTGGTGTATATCATTCCTATACATAATGTTTTTAAACTTTTACCATATATATTTATCTCCCTGAACAATATGTAGAGTGCTTTGTCTTTAACCAATACATAAGTGGTGTCATGTTCTTTCATTTTGCACCCTGCAATTTACTTAGTATTATAATTTTGAAATGTATGTATCCAGCTACATAAAGTCCTAGTTATTTTATTATAGCTACTGTATTGTATTTCATTTCATAAATATGCCAAAATATATTCATTAATTCTTTGATGTATGGATCTATAGATTGTTTCCAGGGTTGTTGATTTTTTCCTTAAAAAAGTACAATCTTGTACCTGTCTTTTAGCTATTCTTGCTCACATACTGAAGAGCAGAATAGCTTTACCAGGTATTTTCTGTTATTCTTAAAATGATGGTACCAATTCATAAGTCTCCTCCCCCTAGAAAACCTCTAGGAAAACTAAAGATTTTTCCCTAGTTCCACATCCCTAACAACTCTTCAAGACCCCTCTCTTTATGAATAGGAATATGATAGTCAGACAACACAAGTCTTTTGTCACTGAGTTTAATGTTCCACTATATAATTCCACCTTCTACACCTCACACCCCCAAAATGTTTAGTTTAATATAACATTTCAAAAATTATAGAATATGTTGGCTTTGTCTTCTGGCAGGATGGCTTGAAATTATCTGTGCCAGTAACATGTGCTTAGGATAGATATTAACAGGCAATTAGGAAATTTTTTGCCATGAAGCCCTCAAACTGTGAATGGTATTCAAGTTATTAGTAAATATTGGAACTCTGCATTCATATGTCTGTGTGCAGATCCAGTGTACAGTCTATAAATTTCACCTAATTTAAACTCCTATTTACAGTTGTAGCTTTGTTTCCTCTCCCTCAAACACACCTGTTCTCAGAGCAAGTTGAGCCTTAAATGTCAGACATTTGTCTAATATTTGTTAACATTTTAGTAAGAATACTGCAGCTCCGAATGTAGTGAGGGGTAAACAGCTGTTCCTCTGAGACAACAGTGTAAACAATGCCATCTTCTGGGGGCATTTTGCCAGCAAGTATTTATTAGCAGTAGAATATTAATCACTATAAAAACTGTTTTCAGCCACATTGATATTTACCTATTGAAATTCTTTTGTAAAGCTCTTAGTCTGATAAATCCACCGTCCAAATGGTGAAGTAGAAGCTGAGTAAACTCCCTTTTCTCCCCCGTGTTTCTCCATACAGAAAAGTAACTCATCTTTGCGGAGCACTCTCCTTTGAAGAGGCTTAAAAGTTCTGCATGGATGGAGCAGGTTGAATACTAACAGAAAATGGGGAAAAAATGGATAATTTTGAAACCCAAAAATGTCTGTATTTTCAAGATGATAAATCTGACCATCCCCTCAAGACAAACTTCTATTTGAAATCCTAAAAAAAAGAAATGAAATGGATAGGATGGCATTTCATTGTTTCTTTTCTTTGATTTTCCCTTGAGCACTTCCACTTATTTTTCCTTATGAGACAGAAGGGAAAGAATCATTCATCAAATGGAATCTTTGCATTGGAATATTCAACAAGTGGTTCATCTCACTGGTTTTATAATTCTCTTGTGAGGCATATAGAAGGCATGTTTGGTCATCTCCATTTTATTGATGGGATACTAAGAGGAGACAGATATTGACATGATAAATGTCACACAGAATTAATGGCTGCAACCCATAGGGGCACAGAAAATGAAGGTCTCCTCCCTCCCCCATTCTATTTCTTTTCTCTTTAGAAAGCTTACTGGTGAAAGTCACTATGACATATGGACACCTGGAATGTACTGAAGAAAAATCCACATATAATCACAGTAGGCTACTTTATTTTTAATATCAGTTCTTTTGGATTATTTTGACTTCTCATGTTATGGTTTGTTGTAAGGACTAAAGGCTAACATCTGTTGCCACCCAAATCTTCAAAATAGAGTTTTTCAAAATATTGATGTGGCAGAAAGCTAATTATTTTTCTTTTCATTCTTTCTTGTTTCATATTTTTTTCTTTATTTTTGGTTCCTCCTTAATAGTATGTTGCCAGTAATATGATACAGAGTGTAGGAAATAGGAAAAAAATTATCTGCTTCCACAGAGTTAGGTATTATTTAGAAAACTAAGATGTAAACACATTAAAAAGTTAACAATACAAATTAGCATGTGACTATGTGTCAAATCTCTGAGATTACAAATGCTGTGTGAGTTTTTAAGTTGACAAAGATTGCTTCCTCTGGGAAAGCTAAGTTGCCCTTGGCATAATGAATCGGTTCTTTGTCTCCTTGGAAGTAGGGGGATTTGAGTCACCCTGGGCCTTAAAGGTTGCTATTCAGATGAGGTCAAGTCAGGTATATTTGCATAACAGGAAAGTCAAGTCTTAGAATCATGAAGGCAGAAGTCTACTTTTGCAGAAGAGTGTTCATATTAAGACCCATTAACTTTAGCCACATATGGAGAAAAATCTACTTCAGCTTCTCCCCACTACTTCTCTCCCCGTCTCTTCTAGTTCTCACTTAAGCCCTATCTTGTCACAATACTTATCCTTGACATCAAAAATAGTTATCTTCTGTCATCTGCCTCCTGCCAGTACAAGGGCCTTTTCTGTTAGAGGCCTTTGCCGGGTGTGCATGCTTCTCAGCTGGTAAGATGCTGTGCTGTTGCATATACTGCTCTTTCCTCTTTCCCTGGACTTTTTGTTCCACTGGCAAATGTTCAAGTCCACTTTCCCTAACTCAGTAATTTCTCAAGAGTAGTTTCCTGAAGAATATTTAACTTTGAGTTTTCAGTACACATAGTAGGTTTTCAAGGAACGGTTGAGGTCTGATAATGTTAGCTATAAAAAGTCCTTGTCAGTTCTTTCAGGGGTTATAGGGATCCCCCAATCCACTCTTTGCACCAGAATGCAGAGGCTCCGTTAAGGACAGTTATCCTAATTTACCTTAAAATCAAGATGTCAACTATATAAAAAAAAATCACTGAAAATGCAGTTTAGGATTAATATCCTGATAGTTCACTTTCCGAGTCACATGTTTCTCCAACATTTAGATTTACTTCTCAGAGGGAATTTACCCTCTAAAGTATCTATGTAATTACATTGGTACAAATCTAGCCATGCCACATCCAGAAACATATGTCAAAAATGATGTTTCTTTTTCATTTATTTTTGCCTCTCTCTAAAAGAACTGCTGCCTATAATCACGAAGAAGTCATTTTGATATATATAGCATTTCAGGAGAAACTTGTTTGGGATAATTAAATGAAAATAATTCTGAGCTTAAAATAGGAAATTTTAAGTATTAGCCCTGCCTTTGAAGCTTACTATTACGAGGCCTGGAGTATGTAACTTGGTTTCTTTGAGATTCCATTTCCATACCTGTGAATTGTGAATTATGATAATCCCTGGCTTTGGTATTTGTGCATATTCAAATGAATCATACATTTTAAAATACTTTTGTTATATGGACACAAGTTGTAAATGCTATGTCCTACCCTGAAGAAGACAACTTATTCAGTCCATAATCACAGGATTTCTAATGCATTTTATTTGCCAGTTCAAGTAAAAATAAGTGCAAACATCTAAAAATATTACTCGTTCTAGTGGAAACCTGGATGATTTATTACTCAAAATAATCACAATAATTGAATTAACTCAACATTAACTTATTGAGCAACACTAATGTGCCTAGCCTTGTCTAATTTTTCTTTTTTTTTTTTCTTTTTTTTTTCTGCTAAATAAATGTCATCAATGACCTGGTCCTATCTGAAGTTTTTTATACTTTCCACAATTTCTAGCTGGGAAGTTGACGTACAACAAACACAATGAGTGCTTACAGGAGAGGAACAATTTAATACTACATTTTTCAAGTCCATCCAAGTGGCAGACATTGAGGTCCTGGCCAACAGTCAATTCCAACTTTTTCCTTGATTCCAAAACAGGCTGGTAAAGAAGTCACAATTGGAGTAAGCCTACCGTAGCAATTGCATACCCCTTTGAGAGTGATTATCTGATGCTCGCCATGTGACTCAGTTCTGACCAAAAAGACTCAAGAGGAAAAAGAGATCTTCTGAGGAAAAGGGAGAAGAGTGGGAATAAAAAGGCCATTGCTACTGCAGTTTTCCCCATAGCATGGACAATATCTTGTGAGGGGATGAGGTTTGTAGTAACAATAGCCAATTTAGGAACCTAAAGAGTTGGGCAAGACTACAAGATGAGAAAAAACAAAGATGGACATTTCCTGAATCTTTATCACAACATTAAATTATTTCTACTCAAGAACCATAAATATCTATACTCTTTAAGCTACTACTTGTTAAGTCCTCTAGAAGAAAATAAAAGTGTTCATTAAATAACCTGCAGTAGGCATTTGACTTTGTTTTCTCTTTTAGAATTCATGGCAAAATTCTGAAGTCAGTATCATTAGCTACATTTGGCATATAAAGATATTTTTTAAACTCCTAAAATTTAAGTAACGTTGTCCAAAACACAAAGCTATTATTTAGAAGTGCAAGGATCTGAACCTGTGTTTTCTGATACCAGATTTTTGGTTTATCATGTCATTGCTCAGTGCCACCACTGTTCACAAATGAAATACATCTACTAAATCTGTGTGTTTGTAGAGTGTGTGTGTGTGTGTGTGTGTGAATTAATCTGATCATTTGAGCCCACACGATTGACAATTTGACTTCTATAAAAATTATTTTTAGTGTTACAAAGGCCCTGTTTCTGTCTCTTAGGGAATAGCTTACTTCACACCCAATGTGTTATTACTCAGTCTGTTAAAGGCAATTAATGAAGAACAGCAGGTATCTGTTCTGTCCTAGGTGCACATCTGATATTTAAGTCAGGCTGACATCTAAACGTAAGATCTGCGATAGCCACTACTAGGAAAACTGTTTTACAAAATTTTCCAAGAATATATTTTTCAGGAAATAAATTATTTGGAAGAAGAAAGAGCTGATTTCAAAAGATTATTTTATTATATAACCTAATCCCTAGTATTTATGTCCTTTTATCCCTTTTGAATTTAAATCAGCACACAAAGCACAGTAAAAACATTTATAATTTGCTTTTTATTGGCATTTTTAATAAGGTGGAAAGAATGTTAGCCTAGAGCCAGCAGGGGGTGTGCTGACTAGTAGGAAGTAAAAAATGTAGAGCGGATTTGAAGCAGCAGTGTGAGAAACTCTGTAGGCTGCTGAATTCTTGTTTATTTGTGGGAAAGTGGAGAGAGGACACAGGAGAAGGCACCAAAACACAAAAACAAATCAAAAACAGAAAAACAAATCTGCTGATGATGTTTTTAAAATTGTTGTTTACAACTGTTGTTACATCTACTAAGAAATCACACGAGACCTAGAATAATAATTGTTTATAATCCAAAATATTGAATACAAATTATCTTATTTTTAATGTTTTTTTTAAAAATATGCCACCTGCTTCTTTCGATGGAAAACTTCTCGATTTTAGCCCTGTTAGAGGCACTGCAAATACTAGTTTAATTAGACTTACACTGCGCATATTAGTAGATCATGACGTAGCACTGAAAGCAAAAGGCCTTCAAACAGCAGAGAAACTTGCTGTCTAGTAAATATACTTTTATTTTTCCTTTTGCATGAAGGAAAATTTATTTTAAAGGGTTAATTTTATATATATGTGTGTGTGTGTGTATATATATATATAACCTAATACATCTTTAATTAAAAATTATTAAAATGGGGAGGTTTTCAAAGAGTCAGTTATATGATGTCATTTAAGTGGAGCGTATCTTGATGCAATTTGCACAAGATTTTTTGTAAATCTGGCAATGTGTAACTAGATGCTAGGAGTACACAGTAGCTACGCTCAAGTTTCATGCAATTTAAGAAAGAAGATTGGTATAAAAGGGAAAAAGAAAAACATGACATAGTCAAGAAGTCAGTAAACCCTGTCCTACGGGCCCAAACTGGCCGGCTGCTTGCTTTTATAAGTTCGTAAGCTTGAATGATCACTACATTTTTTAATAGTTGAAAAGAATCAAGAATAACATCTGTGACACACGTAAATTACATAAAATTCAATTTTTACTGTCCACCATAAATTGTGTGTGTTTTTTTTAACACTATCATGCTAATTTGTTTGTGTTATCTAATCTACGGCTGCTTTTGCACCAATTGTGAAGTTCAGAAATTACCACAGAAACTATGTGATCTGCAGAGAATCCCTTGAACATGGGAGGCGGAGGTTGCAGTCAGCCTAGATGGAGATGGTACCACTGCCCTCCAGCCTAGGCAATAGGATGAGACTCTCTCCGACAAAAAAAAAAAGAGATATGACCCACAAAGCCTAAATTATTTACTATCTGACTCAATAGAAAAGGTTTGTTGACCTCTGATAGAGTCTAGCAAGTGCATCCTACTGGAACAGGATACAAGGTATAGAAGGACTGTGCAACAGGGGACATGATGGTTCATTCATCCATTCAGGATTATTATTATTATTTTTATTTTTATCAAGACCTTTTGATGTGCCAAATACTGTGGCATAAGACTAACAACATTGTCTCTGAAATCTCAGAAAACACAGGCTGTATATGTAGATTTAGTGATGCTTATTAAAGTGGGTTGAAACCATTTCTGCTCACCAAGTTGCATTTGAGACTTCAAATTATTACCCATCTCACTTCCCTTAAAAGTACAGAATAAATGTTATGCTGTGCTTATCATTTCTCTGATATCTTAGGATTACTGATTATCGATCAGCCTTTATTACCTTCCAAAAAAATTCTGACAGCTCAGTATGACTGCATGTTTTTGTGCATACCTACGTTTCAGAATTGTGACATATTTTCAAACTTACAGAAAAGTTGCAAAAATAGTATAAAGAACTCTCGTTGTCATTTTGCTTTTAGCATTTTTTCTTTTTTTTTTTTTTTTTTTTTTTTTTTTTGAGATGGAGTCTGGCTCTGTTGTCCAGGCTGGAGTGCAGTGGCGCGATTTCAGGTCACTGCAAGCTCCGCCTCCCATGTTCACACCATTCTCCTGTCTCAGCCTCCCGAGTAGCTGGGACTGCAGGCACCCACTACCACACCTGGCTAATTTTTTGTATTTTTAGTAGAAATGGGGTTTCACCATGTTAGCCAGCACAGTCTCGATCTCCTGACCTTATGATCTGCCCACCTCGGCCTCCCAAAGTGCTGGGATTACAGGCATGAGCCACCACGCCCAGTTGTCACTCCAGTTTTATAGAAGATGCTGAGACAGAAAAGAGATTTTTGTAATTGCCCAAGTTCACATGGCTAGTGAGAGGAGATAGTCAATTTCAGGCCAACTTCTCTCTAATTTGGAAGCCTTCCTAGAAACTTGAGTGAATGAAGTAATCAGTGAACTTGTATCCAATAAGTGGAAGAGTGTATAAGAGAGGTAGAATAACAGCACTGCATGTAAATGATTTTTTTCTAAAGCCTTGTCTCTGAAAGCAAAAGAAATATAACATGAGATGAGGGAATGTGAAATTGAGAAGGGAAAGAAGTATGCTTTAATTCAAATGGGAAAGAGGCAGCAAAAGGGGAGATGAAGGCACGAGGGAAAGAGGCATAGGTGTTTTACAGTCACAGAGGGAGTCAAAATCAGAACCATGACAGTGGACATGGATGGTGCACGAGAAGGAATTCAGCATAGAAATAAGTATGTTGTTAAATGGGGAGAAGATGAGATTACGAAGGTCCTGCCAGGCAAACAGCTTCTATCTTCCTGATGACTTACGAAAAATATGGAGCCTGAAAATAATGGAGTGTGGTGCTAAAAAGAAAGGCTTAAATACAAGGAAA
Organism: Colobus angolensis palliatus; assembly: GCF_000951035.1. Taxonomy (NCBI): domain Eukaryota; kingdom Metazoa; phylum Chordata; class Mammalia; order Primates; family Cercopithecidae; genus Colobus; species Colobus angolensis. Next base: position 6,266,012 of record NW_012115155.1, on the reverse strand, counting down.
TGAAAGTTGGAGTAATCCCTCAGAGCCACCGCGCCTGGCCACTTTCAGCATTTTTTAAACATTTTGTCCTATTTTCTTAAGATTTATCAATCTGTCTCTCTCTTTCTCTCTCTCTCTCTCGCTCTTTCTCTCTCTCCCCCCACTCCTCCCCTTCTCTGACCAAAAATCTCTATAGTTTATCTAGGTCTTCAACTCACCCAATACCTGGATCAACACAACAAAAGCCCAAAAAGTGGACAAACAGAAGGAGAACAACTATGAAGGCTCATGAAAACTCATGATTTAGTAAGTTTTGTCCCTGTCAGACAACTAATTCCAATGACATTACATGACAGGGAAAACAACTCCAGTGCACTAGGAATGTGATCACACCTCAAAGAGGATTCCACCTCACCTTGGAGTCAGGAAAGATTCCTAGAAAAACTGACTTATGTGGTGGGCTGAGAGAGACGGGAGGAGGATGGAGTGCTTGCACCTTTAGTTGACTTCGGGATGGAAACAGAATGACTAGAAGGAAGACAACCAGAATTACTGTGACCACCAAGTGGATAGGTGATTTAGCTAAGAGCCAGACCATGTAAGTGTGAAGAGTTTGATATTGTATTTGTTGTTGAAGAAAGAAACTGGTATTGGAGAATTTGTTTGTTTCAAGGACGGGAGTGGCTGGTGGTTTTATATTTTATAGTTGTTTGGCTCCAAAAGTCAGTCAGGTCATTTCCAATCAGATAAACTAATTCTCATAGATGTGTTAGTAATTACAATGAGATAATGTGTTGCTTCTCCATTCAACATAAGTTTTTACTTTAGGTGTTTCTAACACTTTACTCAAAGAAGCAATAGCTTATGGATTTGAGATTTGGTCTTCAGAGTATTGGACACATGCTTTTCATCTCACTTGACGTATATGGTATAGAAGGCAAATTATATAAATTATTTGTATCTGTAAAATGGGATGGTAGCAAATCACAAAGTGTTGTGAAAATCAGAGGTGAGGCAAATGAAGTACAATGGCTAGTGCCTGCAGCACTCATTAAACAGTTACTCTTACTGATAATTAGGTGGCACTAAATATGACACCTTAAGACACAGCAAGTCTTCGTTGGGAATATTCTGTTGCCTCTCTCATAGCAAAGCTTTGTAAGTGTGGCAAAATCATAGTCATTTTCTCTATTGAAGATAATTATGGGCAGGGCAAGGTGACACATGCCTGTAATCACAACACTTTGAGAAGCAGAGGTGGGGGCATCACTTGAAGCCAGGAGTTTGGGACCAGCCTGGGCAATATAGCAAGACCTTGTCTATACAAAATAATAATAATAAAAAACATTAGCCAGGTGACGTGGCACACATTTGTAGTCCCAGCTACTCGGGAGGCTGAGGTGGGAGGATCACTTGAGCACAGGAGCTCTAGGCTGAAGTTAGCTATGATCATGCCACTGCCTTTCAGCCTCAAGAAAGAGGGAGACCCTGTCTCTAAAAAAAGTAACAACAAACAAACAAACCAAAAAATCACATTCCCTTGGGGAAACAAGACATTTAGAATGTGACCAGTGCACATCTTCTGCATGTTTCACACGTGTCTGGCAATTTGTTTCTAGTGGACAATGATGACGCAGTTTCTGAAAAATTAATACCAAGTTTCAGAAACTAAATTGCAATGCCTCACAGTAAAGACCATTTTTTTTTTGTCAATACAACCAAAAGGAATAGGCACAATATCATAAAAATTTATCAAGGGAAAAAGATGGAACACTTCTTTATTTTAAGAAGACTTTAGACAAAAAGCAAAATGCTGTAGCTCTGATTTTTGTTAAATGATTAGACATGGAGGAAGATCAGAATTGTAGGTGCTGAATTTCAAAGTTTGGTGCTGAATTTACGAGACAAATATTTACCAAGGAAATTCTATATTTATAACTTGCTGACTCTATCTCCACTTCCTATGAATAGCATTCTTTCTTTGGTCTGATACTATTTCTAGTTTAGGAAAGAATCATCTCCTGTGTATAACCCTAGGAAGCATTTGTTTATAGCAGTAATGAGGATGGAGAAACTTCAGTTGGTTTCTTAGAAATCTTTTTGCTATACTCTTGGGATTACATATAAAATGTTATTTTCATCTTTTTCTTGTTTGTCAGAACATCTGATTAATCTATTTGAAAATCCATATTCTGGTTGTCTAGCAGATTTTCATTGGGTAAAAACAAAAACTAAATTCAGCATGAGTCTAGGAACTACCAGTGTGCAATTTCAGATTTATGGGATTGAATAGGATTCAATTAGATTTTGGGAAAAGAGTATATATAAATAAAATATGTATCCAATTTAATTTTAATCAAACATTTTATATGGGGGATTTTAATGATTTCAGCTCACCATTTTTGAACCATTTGCATAACTCTATACTGACATTTGTTCTGCTATTAAACAGAAAATAAAGCAAACCCAGATCAAATGGGTTGGAGGCAAATATGGGAAGATGATAACATCATTTAATAATGTGTTATAATAAAAAGGAAATCAAAGACGTTGGTAACTTCGGTTTAATGCACAGAAGATCACATTTCTCCACTTAGACTGATTTAAGAATGTAGGTTAGTTGACTACTATTAGCAAGACTTGCAATTATGTCAGGCAAGCACATCCTCCTCTGTTCACTTGGGTTATTTATGTATAGCAGTAGATCATGAGGACATGGATAAAGGCATTGCACTTATTTTCTCCTTGAGCAGTTTTCACTGATGTCTCTGATCCTGATACTGAATGACAAAACCCTGAGGATTCTGTATTGTTGTAGTTCTAAACCTTTTGCTGTGGGGTTTAGCCTGTGGATAGGAAGAGTCAAATAAGAACAAGTTATACAGTTTCTCTGGCTAGATGATGAACAATACGTGCTTCCTGTCCTTATGATGTTCCCACATGTGGATGGTGAAGCAGGCACCAAGATGACTAAGCTAGAGCAACAAGATTTGGTGAATTCAGAGCTGATGAATAACAGTTCCTCTGGCATGGAAGCAAAGGAGGAAATTCCAGGGAAGGCAAAGGCCCAAATTTGTGAACCTGTGTGCCATGTGCTGGGGAAAATTGAAACCTTCCAATAAACTAGAATGAATGTTGTGTGTATGGGAAGCCTATGGACTCAATGAGAAGAATAATTAGCGAATGTGTCCATGTTGTCTATTTTTAGGTGGGTCAGAAGTAAGGATTGAGTGCAGAAGACAAAACGTTAATCTGAAGTGGGGTCACTTTCATATTTAGGCTTAAACAAGACTATAGATATTACTATTAAAGTATAGAAATAAAAAATATGATGATATTTTTAAGTGTCATAACTTCTAATTATTTGCCATCATATTTTTGGTTTACTCCCTTTCAAATACACTTAAGCATAATTTTAGCCTAGAAGAGAGCAAGACCTAATATTTGGCTAGTTCAGGGAATGACTTACAAGCAAAGAGGTTCCAAACATGATTTTCCCAATTTCTTACATTTCTAAAGCAACCCAAGTAGAAATACTGGCAAAATATGACTGAATTTTCAAAAAATCAAGTCGCTTCTTTGGAGAGATGTTAAACTCCAGAGATCAATGTGTAGACCTTTCCACTTTGCTTACAACTAGATAAAACGTTCTTTGGAGCTGAAATGGCTTAGGACAAATTCTTTAACAAAAGAACTGATTAAACACTATTGTCACTAAAGCCTCACAATAGTTAAAGCATTTAAAGAGTTCTAAATAGGCTGAGCATTGACTTGTTAAAGGATTATATTGAGCGTCACCATATACACAGGAAAGTCTCCTTCAAAACCTACTACAGGGTATAATGGACCATACATGTTGTTGTAAACAAATTGGCAAGATTCAAGGTTTTCTCTGGATTCTAGCATCTTTACAAAGAGAGTGTCTGTTGTTTTATAAAAGCATTTATTTACGTCTTTATCAGGCATCCTCCAGTCCCACTGTGCTCAAACATGAGAGGTTAGGGCAATCTGTGGATTGGGGTGGCTTTCTCTTCTGAGTCACTCCCAGACTAGAAAAGTGACTCAGAAGAGTCATTGAGCGGGGAAACAGAGAACCAGCTCTGTAGCTCTGTAGCTCTGACCTAACTTAAAGCTCCAGATGGGTCTGACCTTTTCTCACCTTGCGATTTAGACCTGAAAAAAATGAGGCTGAAGGTGGCTCATCTTCCTCCCTTGAAAATGTTCTAAGAAGATGAACCACATTCTGTCCATACTGTCCAAGCTGCCAAACGATACTTTAGCACAAGGGCTTGTTTCATTAGTACAAGAATAAGTTGTCTTTCTTTTGTTAGAACGCTCACAACTTTAAAACCTACAAAAAATGAATGAATTATCATCTAGAACTTCAGATATCTGTATCGTAATAGCTGGATATGCTTATGGAGTATGATAATGATCTTTCACAGCAAAGTCTCACTTTGTACTCCACAAATACATACAATTATTATTTGAAAGTTAATTAGTTTAAAAAACAATCTGTAGAAATATCAGTGTCTTCTGGGGAGGAAATTATTACATACACATCAATATTTGCCCAAATTTTCATACTTTGTTACCCTATGTCACTTTTGTGAAGTGATTATAGGGAAATTTTTCTAAATATAGAGTCTATCATAAGGAAGTTTTCTTAACTATAGAATCTTAAAAGTGCACAAGTATATTCATTGTAATTTTGTCTTTAAAAGTAAAAAAAAATTAGCTGGATGTGGTGGCCTGTAATCTCAGAACTTTGGGAGACTGAGGTAGGCAAATCACTTCAGGCCGGAAGTTTGAGACCAGCCTGGCCAACATGGCGAAACCCCCTCTGTACTAAAAATACAAAAATTAGCTGGGTGTGGTGGTAGGCATCTGTAGTCCCAGGTGTGTGGGAGGCTGAGGCATGAGGATTGCTTGAACTAAGGAGGTGGAGGTTGCAGTGAGCCGAGATTGCAGTGAGCCACTGCACTCCACCCTGGGCAACAGAGCAAGACTCCATGTCGAGGGAGGGAGGGAGCGAGG
>NW_012115155.1:6257303-6259211 GCF_000951035.1 Colobus angolensis palliatus | reverse complement strand
GCCAGGATGGTCTTGATCTCCTGACCTCGTGATCCGCCTGTCTCGGCCTCCCAAAGTGCTGGGATTACAGGCTTGAGCCACCGCACCCGGCCCAATTTCAGCATTTGCTGTAGTGAAATTACTGCCAGTCATTCACTGAAAATTTCAAATGGTATGATCATTTTAAAAAGCAATCCCACAATGTGTATTTGGAGTCCTGAAAACATCACTTAACTTTGACCCAGCCATAGCAATTTAAGGGATCAATTCTAATGAAAATACACTAGAAACATATCCATGCCAAAGTTATATTTACATGGAAATAATTTTAAAGACAGGCAAATGCTCAAAAATAGCATTTGCTATTTTTGATTAAGCAAATTAAGACATGATAGGACAGTCATTAACAATATTTACAAAGATGTTACAAATGCTTCTCTATATTAAGAAGAAAATCAAAATATAAAAGCCTTAACTCATCTATGCAGTATATGTGCACAGCTGTGCAAACTATATACACATAAAACATGTAAGTATTTATGTTTAAGTGATGGAATTTTTCTAGTTTGAATTTTCTGTATTATCTATGATTATTATATATTATTTTATAAACAGAAAAATATTTGTCAAAATAAATCAGAAAGGGCCAATTGTCACCGGCTACCAAAAGGCTGAATGGCCAATGTGGTATAGTTACTAAGAAAAATATTGTTCATATCATCTTATTTGTTCCTTTTATAAATGTCACATGCGCATACTGTATTTAAGACATTGTGAGCACAGATTGGTTGATTATTTTTTATTTGTATTTGGGCTATTTTTAAGAGAAGGATAGCCAGTAAGAGATTAAAATTCTCAGGACAAGTGGGATACATTAAGATCTAAGATATATTATTTCAGTCTTAAGCAATTGTTTTTTCTTAATGTGTAAAGGAATTGCAAAGGAAAGAGTGTGAACTGAGTGTTCTAAACAACCGCGTTGCCTGTTAAAAAAAAATCTAAAAGTATCACAGTGTGAATCAAGAAATAAAAAAAGGAGACAAAATTACCGCATTAAAAACAAAACAAAAGAGCCTCCATCTGTCTTGCCATTCAACCCCCCAACGCTCCAAACAAACAGTGCTATTTTTATTACTTCCTTCAATTAGTCTTTTGATAATGTGGTCACCAAATTGTAGTTTGAGGTGTGGTGTTCTTGTCAATTTTGCACTTGGAGGTTTCCCTAAATTCACTCACACTTATCCTTTGCAAATTTCTATTAAGGAAGAAAAAAACTGAACAAAACACTAGCGATGTCCCCCTTCCCCTCAAAGGCCTGCAATTTGATATTCTAAATATACCTAGAAGATGTGTTTAGTTGCAGTGACTTCTTAAGGACATTAAGGTTCTGGGGCTCACCCATTTCATTTCAGACAAACCTTGTCTGGAGTGTGTAAAATCTGAACCATTCATGAGACTGAAGCTGGTTTAATTGCTTTGAGTTTACAGATTGCATCCATTGTTTTAACTCCTTCACAGGTAAGAATGGAAAGGAATGAGATGTAATGGTTTGGCATCAAGGCAGCCATATACAAAAGGCTAGCTCTGGGCCGGGCGCGGTGGCTCATGCCTGTAATCCCAGCACTTTGGGAGGCTGAGGCGGGTGGATCACGAGATCAGGAGTTCAAGACCAGTCTATCCAAGATGGTGAAACCTCGCCTCTACTAAAAATACAAAAAATTAGCCAGGCGCAGTGGTAGGTGCCTGTAAACCCAGCTACTTGGGAGACTGAGGCAGGAGAATCACTTAAACTCAGAGGGCAGAGGTTGTAGTGAGCCGAGATCACATGACTGCACTCCAGCCTGGGTGACAGAGTGAGACTACATCTAAAAGAAAAGAAAAGAAAGAAAGAAAGAAAAAGAAAGAAAAGAAAAGAAAAGAAAAGAAAGA